>NW_002987835.1:465782-520693 GCF_000006295.1 Pediculus humanus corporis | reverse complement strand
CATCGTAATGTACATAATTTATTTTTTTTTTCCATTTTCAAATTATAATTTTAATTAATTTTTTTTTTTGTTATGCTTTGCTTTAGATTCGAATGAATTTTTGCTACGGTTCAAAAACGCTACGAGTAATTTTATATATATATATATATAAATTCATTTCGTAATAATAATAATAATGATAAAAGGAATGTAAAATCGAATTTCTATTTATTATTTGTGTGTGTGTGTTATTTAATAAGTCAAAGGTATAAACAAACAAACAAAGGTAAAGTCAGGTGGGATAAAGGAAAGGAAGTAGGGAGGGAAAAAGGCGGGAAAAAATTCGAAATTAATTATCCGACATTGAGTGAGGCGGGGACAAGCGGGGGAGCAGAGACGGAGGAGAGGATGGGTTATAATTAAAATAGTAAAGAATAAAAGATATAAAATGGATTTTCTCTCTCTCTCTCTCTTCGAAATGAGTGAGAGAGAGAGAGATGGGTTTTGGAAAAGTTTTCTAAACCGGAGTGTTTCATGGTTAAACATAATCGGTTTACGCGTGAAAGATAATTTACGTGATTTTTTTTTTTTTTTTATATGGGGTTCGGGAGAGGAAAAATGAGTGGTCTCGGGTTTTTTTTGTTAATCTTTACATTTTCAGAAAAAAGGTTTAATTTTTTTTTAAATAATTCCTTTCAAATTATTTATTTGTTTATTTGGTTTTTTTTTTTTTACGCGCGCCATTTGAATTGGAAAAAAAAAATTTTTTTTTCGCGGTCGCCATTTATCGTTTGATTTCTTTTTTTTTTTTATGTTGAAAAGCTACCGAAAAAAATTTTTCTCCTTTTTCTTTATCGTTTTCTTTTTTATCTCAAAATTCGTTTTTTCTAGAATTTTCTAAACGGTTGTTTTCATATAATGAGTCTCCGTACGGTTTATTCACTTATTAAGTTTTCTTTTAAACATTTTCTTTTTTTTTTTTCGGTTCATGATTTTTTCATTGAATTTTTTTTTTTTCCTTTTCTCTAAACAATGGAAGAAAAAAAAGGAAATATATATATATATTGAACGAGAGGAAATGAGGGGAAAAGAGGGAGGGGAGGGGAGGGGAAAGAGGAAAATTATCAAAAAGGTTTTTTTTTCTCTCTTTTTTTCGTTTTGTTGTCCCTTATTTATTTTAAAATTTATTTCGGGTAAAACGATTTTACATTTTTTTTTTTTACAAAAGGTTTACAAAAGGTTTTTCTCTTTTCCCCCCAACCTTCTTTCCCCCTACCATCTCACCCTCAGGGCCAACATTTTCCAAAAAAACAAAAAAAATGAAAAAAAGCGTGAGAATTTTTTTTAAATGAACCACGTGTTGTAAATTTATATACAAAAAAAAAAAAAAAATCCGTTTGTTAAATCGTGCCCCTATTCTCCCCTTCTCTCTCCTTCCCCCTCTTTCTTTCCTCTTCCCTCCCCTCCTCCTCCCTCTATTTTTTCGAACGTAATCGGTATTTACCGTAGTGAAAACTTTTTCTTACGATTATTTTACTACCGGAAACAAATAACTCGTTAAATGACGAAATTAATAACTCGAACCGGATAATAATTTTTCATCATCATCATCATCATTATTATTATTATTACTACTACTACTACTATTATTATTATTATTATTATTATTGGTTGTAAGTCGTATAGAAATTTTTGATTTAATTTATATATATAATTTTGTTTACGACAGCCTACTAATTACGTTATAACGAAAAACAGAGGAGGAAATGAGAGAGAGAGAGAGATAGGGAAAGAGAGTCAGAGGGGGAAAAGAGAGAGAGACAAAGAGAGGAAAAAAGAGAGAGAGACAGAGAGAGGGGGGGTGGTTTTAACTTTGCTTTGAACTTTAGCAAATTTTATACATAGAACACGAGCGCGTGTGAAATTTTTTTTTTTTTTTAAAAATAATTCTCGAATATTAGAATCGAATATTTTAATTATTTTCATCACTTTTCTCGCGGTTTTCCATAAAAAAAAAGTTTTTTAATTAAAAATTCTTTTTTTTTCTCCAGAATTTTTTTTTTTTATGGAAAAAATCAGAAAATAATAATAATAATAATAATAATAATAATAATAATAATAATAATAATAATAATAAAAAGATTTGAAATAATAATTCATTTGGAAATAATAGAAGGAAAAAAAAAATACTTTCAAAGAGAGATAAAAGTCATAATTTTTTTTTTTTTTTTATATTTAACTGGAGAAAAAAGGAAAGTAATAATAATCTCTTTTTTACTTAATTAATTTCATTGATTATTACGTTGGATGCGTATTATCAAATAATAATAATAATAATGATAATGATAATAATAATGAAAACATTATAATTAAAAGGGGGGAGGAGGGAAAAAAAAAGAATCGTTTGTCATTATTGGATTTTTCCAGTTGAATGAATTGAATTTTTTTTTTTTTTTTATTCCAGAACCATGCGAAACGACTTTGTGTTCTTTCGGTTCGATTTGCGTTACGGAATCGGATGGTAGAACTCATTGCAAATGTCCAACATCTTGTCCGATAACATATTCTCCAGTTTGTGGAACGGATGATAAGGTTTATAACAACGAATGCCTTTTAAGACAAACATCTTGTCAGAAACAAACGATTATAAAAGTTTTACACGAAGGAAAATGCGGTGAGTATTGTTTTTTTTTGTACGGTTTCCGGTTTCCCCTTCCCCTTCAATCTACTTCCGTTTCCGGATTCGTTTCTTAAGTTTATATAAAATGATTATTATTCGATCGTTAAAAACAAAAAAAAATTTTTTTTTTTTTTAAAGAAATCACGTTCGAGTTTTGTTTTTGTTGTAAACCACGATTTGACCTCCCCCTCCCTCTTTTTTCCCGAACGTCTGTCGAATACGTGTTTCTCTTTAAAAATCAATATAACAAACAAACAAACAAACAAAAAACGGATTGAAGTCCTTTTTATTATTATTATCAATTGAAATTTAATTAAAACGGGAAAAAAAGAAAAATTTTTTTTTCCCTGTCGTTCGCACGCGTTTTTATCACACTCGTGGATTCTTAATTTCTTCGTACGCGAATCAATCAATCAATCAATCATTCATTCATTCAAATTACACGCGACACGTTTTTGTAAAAAAAAAAAAAAAAGAAAGTCGTTAATACATTAAAACAAACAAACAAAAACGTTTTGCTTTCACGGAGGGCAATTGAATGAAAAGATTTCGATGCGTCATCACGCCGACGATTTTTTTTCTCCAGTAAAACTTTTCCAGAAGTTTCCAAAAAGTGAAAAAAAAGAAAACATCCAAAGTCCGATCACGTTTTTGTTCTTTTTCCTTTTATTATTTTCTTTTTTTTCAATAAACATTTTTCAATTTTTCTTTTTTTCACCGCACCACCGCCACCGCCATCTTTCTTTTTATAAATTTAATGGCGGATCGTAAAAAAAAAAAAGGAAAAATTAATAATAAAAATTAAATATTACGTACCGATCGAATTTTTCCCCATTTTTGTCCAGAAACCCTCTCACTCTCACCCCCCCTTACTCCCCCCATCTGTCCCCGAAACCTTTTTGTCGTTGATAATGACGTCATAAAATAATTTTTTTTTTTTGTTGTACGGAATGGAAATTTGAAAATGATTAATAATAATAATAATAATAATAATTATCAAATATCGATTTTAATTATTACTTTATTAATTTTATTATTAACTTTATCATTATCAATATCATTATCATTATCATTACATTATTATTATTATTATCATTACGTAATTAAAAAGTGATTAATAATTTTATCTATCTATCGATTGAATAGTAATTAAATTAAATTAAATTAAATGTTTGTAAAAACGTTCGACATTTTTTTTTCTTTTTTTTCACGCACGAAAAAATAATAATAATGATAATGATAATGATGATATTGATAATAAATTATTAGAGATCGAATTTCTGAATGATGATGATGATAATAAGAAAGAAAAAAAAGAATCTGTAAAGAAAAATGTTTTGTGTCGTCGGTTCGTGTCGTCCGTTTTTGAAGTGTCAAGTTAATTTTTTTTTTCTTCTTCTTATTCTTCTTCCACTACGTTTCTTTACTTTTCTTCGTCCACGTTTTTTTTTTTTAACCTGAAAGTTTTTCAACCTGAAATTTATAAAAAAAAAAAAAAATACTTGTCAGCATTCGGGTGAATAAAAATTTGATAAAAAAAATTATTCTCTTGAGGATTTAAAAAAATTTTCTAGGGTTATGATTTTTTCTCTATCTCTTTATCTCTCTCTCTCACCCATATTCTCTCTATATATACCTCTCTCTCTCTCTTTTTTTCTAGAAAAAAAAAATAAAACCTTCTGGATTCTTATAAAAAAAAAAAAAAATATGTAAAAATTTAAATTTTTCCAAAAGATGTAACAAAAATAGAAAGGGGGAAAAAGGAAAAAAAAGGTGAAAGAATAATATTGGGGACACAAATTTTTGTTAAATGAACTTTGACATACGTGACGTCAGCAGGATGATGATGATGATGATGATGATGATAAATTTTCTTTTAAATGAAAATATTTTTAAAAAAAATAATAATATTATAATTAAAATTTGAAATAAAAATTAAACTTATTACCTATTCGGTTTTTTTTTTCGTTTAATTTTAATTTTTTTTTTTTTAATTACACGAGAAAATTATTATTATCATTATTATTATTATTATTATTATTATTATTATTATTATCATTATTATTATTTTAAATTAATTATTTCGTCGTCGGCGCTTACGTTAAATGTAACGAAAAAAAAAATAAAATCGACTTTAAAGATTAAAATATTAATTTTTTTTCTGTTTTTCTTTATTTCTAGAGAGTTCGTAATGGAAAATAATAATAATGATGATAATAATGATAATAATAATAAAAGGAAAAAAATAAAAGAAAAACATTAAATAAAACATTAAAGTAGAGAGAGAGAAAAAAATAAAATAAATCCCGCGCAATAAATTTAAAAAAAAAAAAATTTTTTTTTTGTCTTCAAATTTTTGTTTTTTTTTAGTCGTTTGTTTTAATTTTACAAAGATTTCATTGTTTGTTTGTTTGTTTGTTGTTTTTTTGGGAAAAACAAACATTAAATTCTTAAAACTTAATATACCATGTAAGGGAAGGCAAAAAAAAAAAAAGAAAAAAAAAAGTTTATTATATGTTTGAGGGGCTTTTTTTTGAACCGTTGTCGTCGTCGTCGTTTAAACGTCGATTTTGCCTTCATTTTGTTGTTGTTGTGGTTGTTGTTGTTGTTATTGTTGTCGTCATTGTCATTGTCGTTGTTAATTTCATCCCTGAAAAAAAAAAAAAACCAAAAAAAAAAACAAACAAACAATGAGAGAAAATAGAAATATCCATTCGAACTCTCATTTCTATTGTTGTCTACTCTCTCTCCTCTTTCTCTCTCTCTCACTCTCTCTTTAACTATCTCTCTCTCACACGCGATGATAAATTGAAATTAGAAATGGTAAAGAAATCGTCGAAACGTAAACATTCCCGCGTCATGCTTTGTTTGATATTTCTTTTCACAGACTATAAATATGCATGCCTACGTTTTATATATATATATATATATTTCACTTATTATCATTATTATTATTTTTTATTATTATTATTATTTAAAATTATAATTAACGTGTTGTCTTTCTCTCTCCCCCACCCCCCCTCTCACTCCCTCTCTCACTTTCCACAATATTTTTTGTCGTTTTTTATTTTTCTCATATCAAGTGTCAGGGATAAAAAAAAAAAAAAAAGTCATTTTTAACCTTAAAACGCGATACGACGACAATTGAGAAGACGCCATTTTCTTTTTTTTTTCAACAATATTAAGTTTCATAAAAATTAAAAAAAAAAAAAGAAGAAAAAGCAGAAGAAAAAAAAAGAAATTTACGATCTCCGAGATCCGTGTGTTTTTTTTTTTTTTTATTAATTTCAAACAATTAATTTTATAAACCTTTGTTCTCTTTTTTTTTTTTTTTTAATGTCGAATAATTTTTAATGTCCGCCATATTGTTTTTTTTTAAAAAAAACCCGCGTGACGTATGAAGAATGATAAAAAAAAATGGCGGATGAAATTTTTATTTTAATTTATTTCGACGCGATTTTTTTTTTTCGTTTTGTTTTTTTCGTTTTTGTTTGTTTTGTTTGTTTGTTTGTCGCAATAAAAAAATAATAATTCAATCGTATCCATAATAGTTGACAGGGTGGCAAATTTAACAAAAAAAAAAAAAAAAGATGAAATCACACCGTTGAGACGTCGAATATAAAAACGTTGAAAATAAAGAAAAATTATTCTCAACGCGCGTTTTTCCTTTTTCGCGTTTTCTTTTATTTAAAAAATATTCGTTCTCAAAACACAATAAAAAAAAAATTTATTATTTATAACAAGAAAGAATAAAAACCAAAGAAATGATGAATTTTTATAAAATGTAAAAGAAAATAACTTGGAAAAACCTGAACAAAAAAAAAAAAAAATTTTCTCTGTTTCTTATTTTTTTTTTTTTTTTTTTTTTTGGGAGGGAAAAAAAAGTTGAAGTAACGCAAAACTTTTTTTTTTTTTGTGTAAAACTCTTGTTGTAAATGTCATCGTTTTTATCTTTATAAACACTTGTAAACAAGTTTTTTTATTTATTTATTTATTTGTCTAAGAAACAACACAAAAAAAAACTTGCGACTATTTTTTTTTAAACTCGAAAATTTATTTTTATAATAATATTTTATAATTTAACCGTTACAACAAACTCGTATAAATAATAATTGAACCAATTATTTTTATTTATTTATTATGTCTTCTGCTTTTTATGTTTTAAACGAATCCCGCGCGAGCGCGCTCGCATCATTCGTCGGCGTTTAAATTATTTTTTGTGATTTCTGAACGCGCACACTCGAGTCAATTTCATTTACGTATTCATTTTTACATAATGATGATGAAAAAGGAAATGGGAAAATTTTTTTAATTCGTTTTCTCACTTCCGGTTTCGTACGCTTTATTTATTTACTTTTAATATAATTTTTTTTTTCTTTTTCTTCCCCTCGAAATGTTTGTCGCGCGCGTTTATTCCCCTCCCCCCACCCCTTCCGTTTTTCCGTCCTTTTCCGATACGCGTTTCGATGGGAAATTTGTCGAAAATCGGATAAAAAATTAATGAAAAAAATCCGCGACGACGACAACGCGACGCCTTGGGGGAAAAAAATAAAAAACGTCACATATTTTATTTAGCGAGAGAGATGATGATAATAATAATAATAATTTGTTTTTTTTTGTCGTATTTTAAAAAAAAAGAAAATATTTGTTGAAAACCCTTCGAATTTTTTTTTTTTTTTTTTAGAAAAAAGGATCAAGTTTTGTTTTGCGCAAAATCAAAAAAAAAAAAAAAAAAAAAAGAAAATTCACGCGTGCACTTTTCTCTCATTTTTCAGTTTCCCAAACATGTTCATCTCTATTTCCACCCTTGAATGTACCACGTTTTTCTTTTTTTTTCCTCTCTCTCTTTTTTAAAATTTTTTTCGGGAGTTTTATCGAATGAACAAAAAAAAAAAAAAGAAAAAAAAATGTGTGAAAACGCGAAAATCGTTTAATCTTTTTCATGCAAACGGTTGTTGTTGTTGTGGTTTGTTTTTATTTACATTCGTGTGTTACAGTTTACGCGCGTATTATTAAAAATCGACGTCAACGCACGCGATGTGACGTAATTTGGGTGATTATTTTAAAAATTCAAGTGCGCGCCAAAAATCCGACGATCGTAATTCCACCGCCTTCTCATAAAAAAAAAAAAATTGTTTATTTTCCAAAATGAATTTTTTTTTAATTTTGTTCGCGTGCGCATCACGTGTTATGTAAAACCACGTGTTTGTCTTTTTTTTAATATTTCCAAAGTGTCACCAATAATCTTTGTTTTTATTATACTACTGACACGACACCGAGAGAAAAAAAAAATTTCCTTCCTTTCTTTCTTTTATTATTATGATTATTATTATTATTACATTTATTTTATCGAAAGTTTTTTTTTTTCTCTCATAAGAATCGAGATCGGTTCGAACGTTAAAAAATATATCACGTGATAATAATAATAATAATAATAATAAAAATGGTCTCGCGTCGTCACGCACCTGGTTCCTCACTCTGGTGGTTTTTGTGTTTATGCTCGTGCTTTTAGTGTTTTTTTTTTTTTATCGTTTTTGTTTTTGTCGTTAACGACTCTGGCAAACCCTACGACGCCATGTTTAACATTATCATCATCATCATCATTTATTAACCGCAACGTAAAAATTTTCCACGTAAAATTTTCAAAAAAAAAAAAAAAAACATGTGCGCGCCTATGTAAAATCCTATTACTTTAATGTTGGTAGCATTGCAAGCGAGTTAATTTATAAATTTTATACGCGGTAAAATTTCGAATGAAATAATGATAATAATAATAATATTTGCAATACGTTTACGTTTTGAGAGAAATAATTAAAATAATAATAATGATAATAATAACGATTTGTTTGACGTCCATTTTTAAATTCATTTCCGGTTTTTAAAAAAATGTTTTTTCTTTCGTCAAAAATATTTGATTATTTTTATTATCCGTTATGTATACATGATAATAATAATGATAATAATAACCCAAAGCCGGATATTGTTTTCTTTTTTTCCGTTTTTTTTTTTTTTTTTTGTTATGGATATTGAAAAATAATGAAAAGTAATTTAATGAGGAGGAAAACCTTTTTTTTCTTTAAAGCCTTTTTAAAACCTTTTTTTAATATTTCCTCTTTCTTCTCTCTTTCCCCCTCCCTCTCTCCCTTCTCTCTTTTTCTATCTATCGGATAAGCAAAAAAAAATTGTTTTTTATTTTTTGTAAAATTATTTTTTAATTGATTTTAAAAGTTTTCTTTCCCCCTCTTCTTCTTCTTCTTTTTTATTTTTGTTTATTTTTATATTTAATTTGTTTTTTTTTCTTCTGGAAAATTCTAGAAAAAAAAAAGAGGGGGTGGGAAGGGGGAGAAAAGGGAGGGAGTGGGGGAAAGAAAAACTGGAAAATCGAGCGAAATTACATTGTTGCATTACTAACGAGGGGAGGGAGAGGGGAAGATACGGTCTGGTTGTTCCTGTTGTTGTTTGTTTGTTTGTTTAAATTATACAAAAATTTAAAAAACGTTTTTTTTTTTTTTGTTATCTTTTTGTCTGTTTCCACGTTAAAAAAAAATAAATTTTTAAATTACAACGCGAACCGGAATTTTCGTTACTCTTTTTTTTTTTAGTAAAATTAATTTCGCGATGTTGTCGACGATGATAAAATAGTATTCCAGAAATAAAATCCTGGAAAATAAGATAATTATAAATTTTTTTTGTTTCTGGAACGATTTTCGAAATTTAAAATGAAAGGAAAAAAAAAAATTCAAGTCTCATTAATTAAGTACCAAAAAAAAAAAATTTTTTTTTTTTTTTTTTTGGATGTGTCGAGGGTTTGTCGGTGGCAAAAATCCAGAAAAAAATTCCAGTAATGACCTTTTGAAATGATATAAAAGGACGAGTATAAGCAAAAAAAAAAAAAAAAACGATTTCGAATGCCAAAAAAAAAATTCCCCCCCCCCGCTCTTTCCACAATAAAAATAAAATTACCTAAAAGAAATTATAAAAAAAAAAAAAAGAAATAAATCAAATCAAATCGTCAAAGGACACGTCGAATTTTCCTTTTTTCCTTTTAAAATGGAATGAAAAAAAAAACAGGTTCCAGTCGCGAAAACTGATAAGAAAAAAAAATACATATAAATTTTTTTTTTTTTCCGACTATGACGTCTGTGTATGAGATTGTGGCAGAGACGATGATGATGATGACGTAAGAGACGGTTGAGGTCGTGGCAGCAGACTAACCTCACCCCTCTCTCTCCTACCACCGTAAAATCTTTTCTAAAGACTTTTTTTTGTTTTTTTTCCAATTTTCTTTTTTTTTTTAAATTCGTTTCGTTTTTGTTGTTATTATTGTTGTTGTTGTTGTTGTTTTTGGGACACTAGAAAAGGTCGAAAAGGTTCGCCTTAAGTAATTTTCTTTTCTTTTTTTCCTTTAAGAAGTTTTCCAAAAACCGATTTCCTTTTATAACCTTTTAAAAAAAAAAAATCAAGTTTTAAACCTTTTTAAGGGGGTAATTTTCCGTTTCACAAACCTTTTGAATTATTTTAACGATTCAATTTTTGTTTTGTCAGCTACATCTACATCTTTCTTTTCCTTCAGACTTTTCGTATTTCCCTCCTCTCCCCCTTCCCTTCCCTCTTCTTTCCTCTCTCCTCCTTCCTTTTCCTTCCTTCCTTTTTTTTTTTTCGTTTTTGTTGTTTTTGTTTTTTTCCTTTTGACAAAATTACACGATTTAAAAACCTTTTATTATAATACGTACAACCTTTGAATTGAATGAAATCATATTTTAACTTTTCACCTCCTTCTTCTCCTTCCATTTTTCCTTTTTTTTCTTTCCTTTTTTCCTTTTTATTACTAAATAAACCCCATTTATATTGTTTCAACTGATTTTTTTTCCTTTTTTTTTCTTTTATTTATTAAAATCTATAAATTTTTATTTCAAACGTTAAAAATCAATAAATCATTGAATAATTTTCCTTTTTTTCCTTTTTTCCTTTTTTTTCCTTTTTTTACGATACCGTTACGAACAAAAAAAAACTTGAAAATTTATTTATTTATTTTTATTTTACTCCTCCTGGTTTTTTTTTTTTTTTTTTAAAACCATAATTCAAATTTATGTTTTTTTATTTTGATGAAAAAAACGAGAGAGAGAGAGAGAGTGCGTGTGTGAAACAAAAAAAATGAGTCCATGATAAAGAGAGAGAAAGAGACAGAGAGAGAGAGAGAGATCAAATGACTTTATATATGTGTTGTAGAGATCAAATGAAAATTATTCTTATCACGACTGTGAAAAAAAAACTACACGTAGAAATAAACTGCAAGTTTCCTTTTTTCTTTTTTTCCTTTTTTTTTTTTTTTTGGAAAGAACGTAGAAGAAGAAAAATGGTGGGAATGTGCGTGGGAAAAAAAAATATTAAGAGAGAGAGAGGGAGAAAGAAATTTTTTGCGAAAAAAATCGAGAGGAGAAATTAGTTTGTTGGAAATATTTGGGGATGACATCGTTAGGGCGGGAGTCGGTGGGGAGGCGGAGGGACGGTTGTGTGTATAAAGAATCGGTGGTGTCAAAGATCGGATGTTTTAATAAAAAAAAAAAAAAAAAAAAAAGAAAATTCTCGTGAGTTTTGTATGTGAAATTGAGACTTGATAATCCATATTACGCGTATCGATCCATTCGAAATGAAATTTTTTTTTCATTTGTAATATAATTAAATATACGTTTATCATGTTTAGTTTACGTGCTGCGAAATCAATTAATAATTCCCGAAAAATGAAGGGAAAAGAAAATTTTTTTTTTTTTGTTTCAAATTAAATTAATTGCACGTCGTCCATTTTGTTTTTTTTTATTTACTCATTGCCATATGACGATCCCGATCATTTTTATAATAATAATAATAATAATAATAATAATAATAATAATAATAATAATAAATCAAACCGAAAATAAAAAAAAAGGGGGGAATTTTTAAATCATGCATATTTTATGTATTATCAATTGATAAGTCTTGTTACACGTTTTTTTTTCTCCAGGAGAGCGAACGAACGAAAAAAAAAAATTCAATTAAAATGATGAGGGAAAAGTTTTCCCTCATCCATTTTTAGCCGCCATTTTGATTGATCCTCGATATTTCCCCTCCCCCACTTTTTTTTTGCAAAAAAAATTAATGATTTATTTTATATTTTTAAAAAAAGAAAATTATAAATAATAATTGATTATTATCGATATATTTCGATATCTCGATGAAAGAAAACTCTAAAACTTTTACTGGAACGTTTTGTGAAAAAAAAAGTGTCAGTAGAAAAAGTGAGGGGAAAAAAACAAAAGTGGAAGGTGAAATTTTTTTTTTTTTTTTCATCTATAATTTATTTCATTAACTTTTTAAAACGAACGAATGGGGGAGGGAAAGGGAGGGAGAGAGATAGAGCGGTACGACGGGTAGGAAGTGGGGGAAGAGAGAAAGAGAGAGAGGTAGAGGGGGGAAATGAGGAGGGAAGTGATAAGAAACAAAAATCTAAATCGGGTTTAATTTCATTTTCCTCCTCTCGACATTTCTCTTTTCACCCCCCGACCTTCTCCATTTTTTCTTTTCCCCCTCCATCTCCCCCATCCACTTTACTCCCCTTTTGCGTACTAGACGATCTAACGAACGATACGGAAACCTTTTAAATAAATGAAAATCGTTTAATTCTATTAAATTTTTCAGGAATGAATCCTCCTGGAAAAAAAACAAATAATAATAATAATAATTTTCTTTTCTTTTTTTTTTTCTCCAGACGATAGAAAACAATTTCGAAAAATAATAATAATAATAATAATAATAAAGAAAAATTCTCTTCAGGTAATTGACGTTCGTCTCACGGTCTATTGACACGATTTTAAAAAATACATTATTTATCATTATTATTATTTATAAGTCGAGACAAAAAAAATGAGAAAAAGTTTTCCAGTTAACTAAATAATATTTTTAATTTTAAACAAAGTAATAATAATAATAATAATAATGATGATGATAATGAATATATATACATATACATAAATAAAGTGGAAAAAATTTTGCAAAGTAATTATTTAAATGTTATTCAACAAGTTAATTCCACGTTGAAAAAGTTTTTTTTTATTGTTTTTTTTTTTTTTCACCGAATGAAGAATAAGAAACGTGAATTTAGCGATGCGAAACAAAAGTACCGTGGGCGGAAGAGGGAGGGAGAGAGTGAGGAAGGGATGGAGGGTTTTCGGTGAAAAATAAACGTGGCAACAGATAAATAAAGAATATTAAGATAAATCACCAGTAAAAAACATTTTTAATTTCATCATTTTTTTTTTTTTATTTCTTTACTCGAAAAAAAAAAATTTTCCAGAAAAATATTTCTGGAGAATGTGGATTAAAAAAAAAGTTTATTATTATCATCATCATTTATATTATTATTATTTTCCAGTTAAAAGTAAATAAAAAGGAAAAAAAATTAGCTCGAAGGGTTTATAAAGTAACGAATTTAAAAAAATAAAAAAAATAAATGAAAAATCAAATTTTTTCAATTCAAAAATTCAAAGGATTCAAAGGAATATTATTATTATCATTATCATCATCATCGAATATTTTCACATAATTTCCATTTAAAATATTTTAACAAAAAAAAAACCAAAACAATTTAATTTGGTTAATTTTATTCCTTTGAATGTTATTTAATTATTATTCTCGATTATCGTTTTGTTATTTTTTTCCCCCGAAAGATGTCGCGGGAGGAGGAGGGAGCATGGGCGGCAAATAAGCGGCAAAGACGCGGCAAACGGGAAGATACCAAAATGAAAACGGGGTGGCAGTGGGTGGGATAGAGGAGAAAGAAACGGAAGAAATCAAAAGGAAATTAATTTTTTTTTCCTTATTATTATTATTATTATTATTATTATTATTATTATTATTATTATTATTATTATTTTTCAATCGAAAATCAATTTCGAAAAAAAAATTTACAAATTCAATTTTCTCTCTCTTTCTCTCTCTCTCTTATACGTTTTAAAATAAACGCGTGACGTCCGTTTGTTTGTTTGCTTGTTTTTTTTTTTTTTTTTAATTTCTGTCTAGCAGAATACGACGATTTGTCCCAATGTATTGTGTCAATTCGTACGTAATGATAACAAAAAAAAAAAAAAATTCTTCTGCCACTTTTTACGCATTTCTATCGATCGATTCGTATTTTTTTTTTATTTAACTCGTTTTCTTCAATTTTCGTTCTTTTTTTTATATTTTTTTTTTTTTGGGAAACTGTAAACAACAATTTTCGTTTTTCCATTTTTTTCCCCCCCAGTTTTCTTGCTCACCCACCCCTTCTCTCTCCTCTCAAAAAAAAGGCGATATTAATAATGAATAAATAAATAAAAATGCATTAGTTTCCTGAATTGGTTTTTTTTTTTTTTTGGTTTTTTCAAATTTTTTAAAACGCGGAGAAAAAAAAAAATTGAAAGCGAATTTTTCCTTTTTCTTTTCCCCCTCCTCTTCCCTTTCACCATCCTCCTTCTCCCTACCACTCCGATTTTTCCTTTTTTCTTTTTACCGTACTTTTAACTTTTAACTCTCCGCCATTTTTTTTTCCTTTTCTTACTTCAATTTTTTTTTTTTACATTCTCTCTCTCTCTCTCGCCGTAATTTCATTTTATTGTTTTATTATTATATTATTATTATTATTATTATATTTTCAACTCCGGTTCAATTTTTTTTTGTACGCGATCAAAATAAATTTAAAAACCCCGCTGGAGAAAAAAAAAAAAATATCCAGTTTTTATCACACAAAAGATTTTCCCCCCGTAACGAATTCCAATTATTACTCAATGAATGAATGAAATTTTTTTTTTCCACGGAATTTTTTATTATCATTATTATATTACCATCACCTTCCCACCGTTTTCCTCCTCCTCTCCCTCTCCTTTTCATTCCCCTCCTTCGTACGAATTTTTTTTTTCTCTCCTCCAACAAAAACTGGAAATTTTTAACGAGATGGATAAACGACGAAGGAAAAAAAAAATTTTTTTTTCCTTTGACGCTCGCTCCCCTCCCCTCCCCTCTTTCCCACCCTCTTTATATATTTGATCAATTAATTTCGCGCCTTTTTTTTTTCTCACAAATGAATTCTAAATACACGACGTCAACTTCCTATTTTTTTCCTCCTTTCAATAAATAAATAAAAGGAGGAAAAAAAATGGTAATGAAAACGAACGGAGGAAGAGGGGAGAGAGGAGGGGAGGGAGTAGTGGGGGAAAACAATAAAAACCTTTTTTCCTTTTAATTTTAAACTGAAACCTTTTTTTTTCTTTTTTCCTTTTTTTCCTTTTTTTTTTTTTTGATTTAATTAAAAATGCCAAAAGGAAAGAAGAAGTTAAAATTTTTTAACGGTTTTTAACTTTTTACTTTAAAATAATAATAATAATAATAATGATGATGATGACGAACGATTTAAAAGAAAAACTAATTATCATTATTATTATTATATTTTAAAATTTTATTTTATTTATTTATTTATTGATCGTTAAAAAAAATTTTTTCTTTTTTTTCGTTTTTCTTTCCTTTGAAAGAGATAAAGAAAATTTTTTTCCTCCTTTTTTTCATTTATAATTTAAATCCTTTGAAAATTTCTTCTTCTTCTTCTTCTTCTTCTTCTTATTATTATTATTATTATTATTATTATTATTATTATTATTATTATTTTCATTTTCGTTTTTCTTACCAAAGAAGGATTAAATAATTATTAAAAAAAAAATAAAAAAAGAAAAGAAAAGATGATGAAGAAAAATTTTCTTTTTTCTTTTTTTTTTTTGTTGTAAAAAAAATCCTATAAATTGTTGGAGAAAATATAAAAAGAAAGAATGAAAGGAAAAAATAAAAGGATTAGAAAAGGTTATAAATCAAAGGAAAAAAGGAAAAAAAAATATATATATATATATATTTATATCTGAATTTTTCTTCTTCATGTACGCGAGCGAGTTCGTTTCCGTTTCCCGCCTTTTCTTAATTTTTTTACTTAATTAAATTGATGAAAAATCCGAAACGAAATTGGAAAAACGAGTCTCATACGTCATTTTTAGATTTCATCTTTCTCTCTCTCTCTCTCGTTCTCTCCATATGTATATATTCCTCTCTCTCTGTCCCTCTTCCTTTCTCTCTATATTCCTCTTTAACTTTCTCTCTCTCTTTCTCTCTATATTTATTTCTTCTTGTTTCTCTTTTTTTCTTTCTCTCAGTGTTTCTTTTTCCTTCTCTTTGTCTCTCTCTCTCTCTCTCTCTCAATATTTTTTTTCTACCTTTATTTCTTTCTCTCTCTCTTTTTAACTTTACTACACCACACACACACATTCTCACATTTCATTCTTTGATTTTTTTTAAAAGATTTTCTCCCGTTTTTTTTTTTTTACCGATTCGATTGATTGGATTTTTTTTTTCCTTTGAAAAAAAACTTTTCCCCCTCTCTCTCTCTTTCTCTTTTTTCTCTCTCTCATTTTATCTTTTGCATTTTATTTTAACTTTTTTCTTTTTCTTTCTTACTCGAAAACCACTTATTATAAATAAAAATAAAATTTGAGTATCAAAGTTTAAAAACATTTCTTTAAGTGGAAAAGTTCAACTTTGACCTCATTTTTTCTCCCCTTTTTTCCTCTTCTTTCCCCCACCTCCTCCGCTTTTTTCTTCTCCTTTTTCGCATTAAAATTTCAAGAGACTTGCTTTGTTCGTATTTTTTTTTTCGGGTTTGTTTTCTCCTCCCCCTTCTTCCCTCTCTTCCCGCACCTCGAAATAAAACGAAAAATAAAAACAAAAAAAAAAAAAAAATTTGTCACGTTTGTCTTTTCCTATTACCATTTTTTCCTTTGACCGCCTTTCTCTCTCTTTCTCGTCTTTCGAAAGAAATTGAAAAATAATAATAATAATGATAATAATATTAATCGAATAATAATTATTTCGGAAACAATCGACAAAGTTAAAAAAAAAAAAATTTTTTTTTTCCTTTTTTTTCTTTCCTTTTTTTTTTCTTTTCCATTGAATTCAGATTCGAAATTGAAAATAATAATAATAATAATAAGTAAAAATAAAAGAAAAGAAAAGAAAAAAAAGTTGAAGAATAAATAAATCTCCATAGAAAAAAAAAAAAAACAAACTAATAATTGAAATTTTATACAAAAAAAAAAAAAAAAATTCAAAAGAATTTTCCAGAATTAATAAAAAAAAAAAAATCTTTTATTATTATTATTATTATTTCAACTTATTGATTTCCCCCACTCCCTACCCACCCCCCACCGCTTTGGCTCCCGCTCCCTACTTTTCTGTTTGTTAACGTCTTAATTGAAATTGTAAAAAGAAAGAAAAAAAAAGAAAAAAGGTGAGAAAATGAATATTTTTCCTTTTTTCCATTTTCTTTTTTTCATTTCCTTTTTATTGAAAAAATAAGAAACGGTCTAAAACTAATTAATGACTTTTTGTACGATTTAAAAAAAGGACGAAGGGAGGAAAGGAATGGGGGGTGAGAAAAAAAAAGAAAAACAAAGGAAAGGAAAAGGAAAAAAAACCCGGGAAACTACGAATCAAATTTTTATTTTCATTTCAATACATTTTTTATTCATTGTCAATTTACCATTTATTATTATTTACCTCACTTCCGGTTAGGGTCGTCACAAAGGAAAAAAAGGGTAAAAAAAAAATTTCCTTTTATCTCGCTTCCGTATTTATCAATCGTATTAATTTTTATGTACATATATTTATTTTATGGATTTTTTTTTCCCACCTGAATTTAACGGACGTAAAGTTGAAAATATATATATATATATAAAATATTAAAAAAGAGTTTTCACAACCGGATGTTATCGACCGGAAACCATTTTCAATAAGTCGTACATTTTCTTTTATCTCGTTTTCCTTTTTTTTTTTTTTATTATACGACTCGCTTTTGTATTTTTCTCTCCCTTCCTCTCTCTCTCTCATCCTCATCTCCCTTCTCCCTTTCCACTTTTTCCCAGTTTGATTCATAATTTATTATTATTATTATTATCATTATTATCAATCATAGAATTTTATCATTACGAAATACGTTTTGTATTTATTCATTTTTTCTCGAATGAATTCATTCTGGAATTTTTGAATGATTGCACGTGGGAATAGAATAACCGAATCGACTTTTAATATTTAACCGTCGAATTTTTAAATATTTAACGGAAGTGAAAGAAATTTCATTTCCGTTTCCCCCCTCACCAATTTCTTTCTTCCTTATTATGACTAATGATATCCTCTAGGTATACAACTTCCCCTTAAAAAAAAATTCCAAAGAAACTTGTAATATTATTATTATTATTAAAACACGACGAGTTCCATGTTTTCGTCGGTGAATGTTCTTCCAGAATTTTTTCGAAGTTTACCCGATTCCTCCTCCTCCTTCTCCTCTTCCTTTTTCTCCTTCTTCTCCTCCTCCTTCTTCTC
Organism: Pediculus humanus corporis; assembly: GCF_000006295.1. Classification (NCBI taxonomy): domain Eukaryota; kingdom Metazoa; phylum Arthropoda; class Insecta; order Psocodea; family Pediculidae; genus Pediculus; species Pediculus humanus. The sequence goes on along the minus strand of NW_002987835.1, from coordinate 502,608 downwards.
TTTTTCCTCCTCTTCCTTCTCATCCTCCTTCTCCTTCTTCTCTTTCCTTTCCTTTTTCCCTTTCTCCTTTTTTTTCTCTTTCTCCCCTCCTCCTCCTCGTGAGCGAATCCCATCGCAATTTTTAAACGCGATTTTGTATTATCATTATTATCATCATCATTAATAACGTACGAAACGTTTTTTTTTATAAGTAAAAGTAATAATAATAATGTAATATTTTAAATAGAAAACAAAGAATTTAAATATTTACATTAATATTATTATTATTATTATTATTAATAAAATATCGTTTTTTTTATTTGTTTGTTCTCGAGAAACGCTCGCTTTTCATGTTAACATTATTATCATTATTATTTTTTTAAATCGATAATAATAATAATAAGTTTTTCTTCGTTTTTTTTTTCGTTGTTATTAATTCACGATCGGATCATCGTCGTTTCTGTACTTGACTTTTCTCTCTCTCTCTCCTTCTCTCTCTTTGGAAATGTTATACGTGGAGAAGACAAGAAGGAGAAGGAGAAGGAGAAGAAAATTTTTTTTCCAATTTAAAAAAAAAAAAAAAAAAATTCGAAACTGGGGCGTACGACGACGGCGACGACGACGACGTTTGTTCAATTTTTCCGGCACATTCCCTTCCCCCCCAAACTCTCTCCCCTTCTTCCCTCCATCGTCTCATTTTCTTTTTTTTTTTTTTGTCTCCTATCGAATGAGATAGAAAGAAACATCGTATCGAATGATAATTTTTTTTTTTTTTTCTATTTTTTCGACTAGAACAAAACTAGAAATTGAATTTTGAAAAGTCCGAAGGGACCAGAATAGAAAAGGAAAGAAAAAGAAAAGAAAAGAAAAGAAAAAGACAATTTATGTCGTCTTGGTTTTTTTTCTTTCTCTCTCTTATTGTCCTCACGAACCGAATTTCAAATGTTTCCAATAATAGAATAGAATGAAATTCAACAGACAAACAAATATTATCGAAAGAATGAAAATAATAATAATAATAATAATAAATAATAAAAAATGATGATGAACGAAAAAAAAACAAGAATAATAATAATAATAATAATATTATTGAATATATCGAAAATTGCATTATCCTGTTACGTGTTTCCAACAGAACAAGAAAATCCATGCAAGGACAAAAAATGTCAATACGGTGCGAGATGCGTTCCGTCACTCGATGGAAAATCATCAGAATGTAAATGCCCGGAAAATTGTCCGAATTTGGGTGATCACGTGGGTTCGAGACCTGTTTGCGGATCCGACGGTTTGGACTATAGGGACAGTTGCGAATTGAAACGTTCCGCATGTCTTACAAACACGGAAATATCCATCAAATATCAAGGAAAATGCGGTGAGTTGTATTCTCTACCCCCCCCCACCCTCTCACTCCCCCTCATATAAATTAATCGAATTTACACACACACCTTTTAGATCCATGCGATAACATACAATGTCCGGAACCGGAAATCTGTCAATTAGACGAAGATAGACAACCGGAATGCAGGTGTGGAGAATCCTGTTCTCTTGAATTCACTCCAGTTTGTGGTTCGGATGGTAAAACCTACAGCAACGAATGTTCCCTAAGACAAGAATCTTGCAGGACGAGAAAAAATTTAAGAATTATATACAGAGGAAAATGCAGTTCAGGTATATAAAATCGAAATCTTTTTTTTTGGATGCGTATCCCCATCGTACCTAAAAAAAAAATGTTTTCTTGTCCATCGAAGGTTTCAATCCTTGTTCCTCGTTGAAATGCATTAACGGTGAAGAATGCGTCATCAATAAATACGGTATAGCAAGATGCGAATGTCCAACGGATTGCGAACCCATCGTACGACCAGTTTGCGGTAACAATTCCAAAACATACGACAACGAATGCGAATTAAGAAAATCCGGGTGTTTGTCCAAAACCAAACTGGAAACGTCGTATGCTGGAATATGCGGTAAGACATATCCTCTCCCGTTTATTATCCGATTGATGACGTCAACAGAGTTTTATATACATTATTGATTTGTATGTATTAGGAGGTGAGGGACCGTGCAGTGGTCATTTTTGTACAAACGGAGCTTTGTGCGTAGAAAGAGGAGGTAAACCCTATTGCGAATGTCCCACGTGTCCATCCGAATTTGATCCCGTTTGTGGATCCGATGGAATTTCCTATGGAAATGAATGCAAATTAAGACTGGAAGCATGTCAACACAGGAGAGATATTTCCGTTTTATATCCGGGATTATGCAGTTAGTAACAATCATTTTTTTTTTGTTTGTTTGGAATTGAAGCTTCCGGTTTTATTAAAATTTTTTTTTCCCCCCCTCCTTCCTCTTCCGTTCCAGACGGCTGCGAAAATAAAAGATGCGAATTTTATGGAATTTGCGAAAGCGATGGTTTTGGCGAAACGAATTGTATTTGTCCATCTAATTGTCCAGAGGTAAAAAATTTTATTATAATGTTTATTCATTTCCCCCATTCCCCCCATTTCCCCTCCCCAAAAAAAAAGTTAATTTTTTTCTTTTTTGTATAAAAAGGGTCTTCAAGGACTTTCCGTTTGCGGAAGCGATGGTAAAACGTACAATTCCGAATGCGATTTGAGACAACATTCATGCAAAACAAAACAGTTGATATCGATTGCTTATAAAGGGGATTGCGGTAATCAAAGTTTAATGAACCCGGGGCACCAAACCACCGATGAAAAATTTTGTTTGTTTGTTTGTTTGTTTGTTCCCTTTTATTAATTATTTATTTTTTTTTTTTTTTTTTAGATTTATGCCAAGGTGTAAAATGTAAATTTGGAAGTCGTTGCGTGGCCGGAGATTGCATTTGTCCAATTAATTGTTCCTATACCGATTCATCTGAATTAGTTTGTGCCTCAAACATGGTCACCTATGCAAACGAATGCGAAATGCAAAAAGCAAGTTGCGAACAACCGGAACATTTACCACCCTTAAGCGTTTTCTTCTACGGTTCTTGCAAGGAAAAATTTACATTACCGACAACAAGTGAGTTACAAACAAACAAAATTTACGTAACATTTTTAAATTTTGCTATTTTTTTTTATTAACGTAAACAAATAATTATTATTATCTTGTACATAAAAAAAAAAAAAAACCGCGGTGGCGGCAAAATTGAAGAAGAAAAAAAAAGTTAACTAACCATTAATTTTTCCCCCAATCTCTCTCTCTCTCTCGCTCTCATCCTCTCTCTCGACATAACAGCAACGTCAATAACACCAATCAGAACTAACGTCATCGACACTGGAGATCGTGATAAATTAATGCGTAACAAAACTTATACGATTTCGGAGAGGGAAAAAGAAGTTTGCAAAGACATACATTGCGATTATGAAGCAACTTGCGAATTAGGCCCGGATAATTTTCCCAGGTGCACCTGTAAATTTGATTGCGAAAACGTTGTCGGTGGTGGGAAAATGGTTTGCGCTAGCGACCTACGCATTTACCCAAGCCTTTGCGTCATGAAAATGGAAGGCTGTCAAAGACAGGAAGAATTACGACTCCGTCCCTTAGAATTATGTGAAGGTAATATAATTTTTTACGCTTTCATATAAATACGTTACTAAAAACAATGGCTGTCCTTTTTTTTTTTTTAAATCATCTACAACTATTATTATTATTATTATTATTAATTGAAATTGACGTTGTAATCAGGTATGGAAGTTAAACCGTGTAATGGAGAACCTCCGCTCATCGATTCGGTAACTAATAAAGAATACGATTGTGGTTCCGGTCCCTCGAGACAAGATTGTCCTTCCGGAAGTTATTGTCATCACACGAAACATTTTGCTAAATGTTGTAAAAAAGGTACAAAAAATTCCAAAACCTTGGGGGGAAAAAATGTAAATTTTCTCTGTTATCATCATCATCATCATCATCATTATTATTATTTTTTTTGTTAAATAGATTTAAATACCCTGTTCGACAATTGTTCGGATTCTTGGTACGGATGTTGTCTCGATGGCGTAACCATAGCTCAAGGACCCGACAATACCGGATGTCCGTCCCTCTGCGGTTGTAACAGATTAGGTTCGTTCGATGATACCTGCGACGAAGATACCGGTCAGTGCAATTGCAGGCCCGGAGTCGGAGGTTTAAAATGCGATAGATGCGAACCAGGTTTTTGGGGTTTGCCGAAAATATCAGAAGGACAAAATGGGTGTCAACCGTGTAGTTGTTCCCAGTACGGTTCCGTGAGAGACGATTGCGAACAAATGACAGGTCGTTGCGTTTGCAAAAATGGAGTTCAGGGTCAGAAATGTACGATTTGCACGGATGCGAACAAGTTTTTGGGTCCCGCAGGATGCGTTTACGGTAATTATGACACGGACAATGCACAAAAAAATCAAAACGTCGAAGAGAGGAGTATTAAAACCGAACAAATACTATCCGATACAGGTACCGAATGGCCACTCAAACGTTCGACATCCGTCAAGTACACAGAATCCGAATCGATTAGCAGTCCTCTTTACAAAAGTACGCGTCATTTGAAATTTCCAGATCACAGGTACATGTACAACGGTGAAGATACCAGCCAACTCACATCTGCCAGCCTTTATCATTTATCCGATACCAGTCACGCAGTACCTTGGCACACGGGTATTTATTACATCATCATCATCCTTATCATCACCTTGTCCGAAAAAACTTATTTATTTTCTCTCATGTTTTCGAGAAGGTTACAACGTGGGAATTTACAGACCTACTCCGGCCACCATAACGATAACGGCATTGCTTGGAGATTTGTGCGAAATATCAGCCGATTGCGGTGTTCCACACAGCGAGTGCATAAAGGGAAGTTGCCTGTGTCCCGATGGATATTCCGAAACGCCAAATCGTCAGGATTGCATATCAGACAATTTCAATCCGACTCCTTATCACAAAGGTAAGTTGCCTTTTTTGGGGGAACGGTTCGAACCGAACGCTCGGAAAAATCAATACAATTTAAATTTTTTTATTTTTCCAGCTTACGAAATCCCATCTTTCGACGGAAGATCTTATTTGCAATTGAAAAGACTCAAAGCATACAACAAGTTAACGGTTGAAATAGAATTCAAATCTTATGCCAACGATGGGATTTTATTGTATTCTCAACAGAAACCTGACGGAACGGGAGATTTTCTTTCATTGGCCATCGTAAACGGGTGAGTTTTACTACGATTTTCCATCGATTCCTTCCCCTCACGAAAACGACATAATAATAATAATAATTTTTTTTTTACGTAGCTACGTGGAATTCAGATATAATTTAGGAAACGGTGCCGTCGTTATATCATCCCTTGAAAAAATTGAATTGAAAAGATTTCATAAAATAACGGCTAAAAGATATCACAGAGATGGAATACTCAAATTGGACGATTACGAAGATGTCGCCGGACAAAGTCAGGGAACTTTAAAAAGTTTAGATTTGGTTGAACATGCATACGTCGGTTACGTACCTACAAATCATTCGAGGTATTAAAGAAAAGACACACACACAACCGGAAATAATAAACAGTACGTTAAGGTTTTGTTTTTGTTTGTTCGAACAGAGTTTACGAAAACATCGGAACAAACAGAGGATTGACGGGTTGTATAAGAAAATTAAAAATCGGACGACATATTGTCGAAATGAACGAAGAAAGAGATCAACTAGTTGAAAAAATTGTCGGAGTTATGGAATGCGGTGAAAATCCATGTTCTAACCTTCCATGTAACAATTCTGGAACGTGTTTTGCAATAGATTCCGAAAAATACGTTTGTAATTGCAGAGAGGATTACACGGGTAAATTTCAAAATGGCGGACGGTGGTAGTATGTGAAATAATAATAATAATTTTTTTTATTTACCTTGATTCATTCATTCCAGGTCAACATTGCGAAACTTGGTTGAATCCTTGTTTATCCGAACCTTGCGGTTTCGGTTCATCATGCGATCCTCATCTTAGTCAGGGTGGTTTCACGTGTCATTGTTCTCCTGGAAGAAAAGGAACATTCTGTGAATTACGTAAGTTTTTCTTTTTTTTTTTTTTTTTAAATTATTTTCAATTCGAAATTATTATAACTCGATATTAATTTTTTTTAGTGGATACGAAAAATTTAATAATAAAACCCGCGGAATTCAACGGGGATTCATACGTTGAACTTTCAAAATTGGAAAATGTCGGACGTTCTTTTTCACTGGAACTTTGGATACTAGCAAAAGCACCCGATGGAATGTTGGTGTACAACGGTCAACTTTTAAACGGAAAAGGAGATTTTATTTGCGTTTACTTATACAGGGGATTCGTTGTTTTTCAATTTGATTTGGGAAGCGGTCCCGCTAACATAACGTGAGTGTCTTCCGCCATTTTTACACAATTAAAATGGCGGAAGGAACTCTTATCATTTTTTTCTATTGTTCAGATCGTCGCAAGTGATTTCCGTTGGTACGTGGCATTCGATTAAAGTCAGCAGACAGGATAGAGATGGTTTTCTACAAGTCGATGATGGTATCGTGACCACAGGTTCTTCCGGACCTCCTCTCAACGAACTTAATTTAGAACTTCCGTTGTACGTTGGAGGAGTACCGTAAGTGTAAAACCATTTTTCCCGCCTTTTTTCCCTTTTCAAAATTAAATAACGTCTTTTTTTTTTTTTTTTTTAATTTGAAAAGTTTGGGCTACGAAGTGAGCAAAGAAATAAAAGCATCAGCGGGTTTCATTGGAGGAATTCAAAGACTTGTCGTTAATCATAATTCGTGGGATGATTTATCTAATTCCACGTTTAAATCGTACAACGTTAAACAATATTCAGGGGTTCCGTGCAATCAAACGTGTCACAACGGCGGATCTTGTCTTCCATATTTAAATACTTTTGTGTGTCTTTGCCCGGTAAATTTTAACGGAAATCTTTGCGAATTAGGTATGGACACGTCAAATCGGTTAACTTCCGGTTGAATAATAATAATAATGATGATGATTTTCATTTGCAGTTGTTAGTAAAACAAGAGAAGATAATCCGATACGTCTGTCTCCGGGAAACTATTTAGAATTTCTTAACAAAGTGTATAAAAAGTAAGTAATGTCGAATGACTCAAAGTTTTAAGAAATTATCTCGATTCCTTCGATTAACAATCGATCGATCGATCGATCGATTCTATTTTCGATTATCGATATCAATTAACAAAAAAACTAAAAATTCCAGTACTAACAATACTAACAATACTAACAATCAATACGATCAATACGATTACGATGAATCCGATATTGAAGAAGATTACGACGAAGAAGATTTTAACGAAGATGATGATGATGGGGATGGTAATGGCGGCGGTGTCGGAGATGGTGTCGATGACATGTACGACGACGAAGACGACGACAGTAAATTTTTTTACGGAGGGTAAATTGCAAGAAAAAACTAATAATAATAATAATAATAATAATAATAATAATTAATAATAATCATTCGGTCGATGTTGTTCTCTTCTTCCTCTTTCTTCTTCTTCTTCATTTTAAAAAACGTTTGAAGTTTGTTTTTTGTTGTAGAAGAAAAGAAGAACACGTGAATAATTACAAAATGGTGATAAAAACAAATTCTAGAAATGGTATTTTATTATGGTTGGGAAAAAAGAAATCAGCCAAAATGGATTTTATATGTATCGGTTTGATCAATGGTTTCCCACAGTTTAGTTTTAAATTAGGAAAACAAAACGAAACGATACACATCGGATCAAAGGTAACCTAATAAACCTTTATCATCATCATCATCATCATCATCATAACAATCTATGATGATTTTTTTTTTGTTAAGGTTTTCGTGAGCGATGGTAAATGGCATACAATAACAGTACATAGAAGAAAAAAAAGAGGATACATACAAACGGATGATGAAATCCCAGTTAAAAAAATTTCTAATTCTTCAACGTCCATATTAACAACAAATGGAAAATTATACATCGGTAATGTTTGTCGTTGTTGTTGTTGATGACGTCATCATCATTCCTACAAAATTTAAATTTAGTTTAATAAAAAAAAAAAATTATAATAATAATATTAATTTTTAGGAGGAGCACCCATATTACCTTCAGGATTGCCAAATGAATATTACGAAGGTTTTTCTGGATGTTTAGAAAGCGTTACAATCGATAGAAAATCATTAGATCTTATAAGCAATCAAAAAAATTTAGAATTCTGTCAAGAAAACGAAGTCTGAAGAAATTTTTCTACATTTTTTGTTTTTTTTTTTTTAAATTTATCCGGCCGCCATTTTTATTTTTTCCGTTACAAATTTTTTTTCGTTGTTGTTGTTGTTTATATTGCAAATTTAGTACGATGTATTCAAACTGAAAATAAAATAATAATTGATTAAATGTTTTAGTTGATAATTTTTTTACGTAATAATAATAATAATAATAATTGTATTACATATCGAAAATTAATAATTTGTATTTATTTTTTGTTTATGATATTAAGTGTTTGGAAGTATTGATAATGATGAGTATTGAAAAAAGCCAAAATAAAAAATTGTTTTTTTTTTTTTTTTTGTTACTTAACGGATTTACTCTTTGAAAAAGTTACTACTATGTTATTATTATTATTGTAAATATTGTAAAATGCATTAGGCATAAATTAATATTTATTATTTACAATAAATATCCTATAACTTTGTAGTTTCTCTCTCTCTCTCTCTCTCTTTTTTTAGATATGTAAACTAATTGTATAAGATTAATATTGTAATTTATTAATATCGAATAATATTAATAATAATAATAATAAAATTAGATTTTATTTAAATTATTTTACCTTTATTTAATACTTTTAGTACTTTTTTTTTTTTTTTTTATCAAATAAAATTTCTAACGGAAAATGGACGCGTTCTTCGTATTTGGTTATGATGACGTTATTTTGTCTTTTTTAATAATTTTGCGTAATGACGCAAAAAAGCAAAAGGAAAAAAAAATTTTTTTTTTTCTCTTCTGCTTTTTTGCGACGTTTTTCCCTAAAATGTCGTTGCGCCGCTGTTTTCTCGTTGGGTTTTCATGTAAAAATGTTTAGGGTGGAAAGATTTTATTTTATAATTTTGATTTGATATTTTAGTCTTTAAACTTTATTTAATTCTGTATACATTTGTTAAAATGGAACAAGTTTTACGTGGTAGTTTTGGGTGAGCTTTCATTTTCCCACAAATTTTTTTTTTAATTTAAATTTTATTATAATAATTAGTGATAAGCAAGTAATACATGAACATATCTAGCGGTGCTAATTTTTTTTTTTTTTTTTTTCCCAATTAAAAAATCGTTGAATTTTAATTATATTTTATAATGATTTTTATTAATCGGTCCCAATTATTATTATCCGAGTTTTAATAATGTCCAACATGTATTTTTTATACATTTTAACCTGTTCAAATGTGTGACTTTGCTTAATATAAATTGATGGAAAAAAAAAAAAAAGAAAAAATTTTTTTAATTCTGTTCAGATTTCATTTATTTTATTTTTATTTTTTTTTTTTTTCAGAACTAACAGTAATTTAGCAAAACTTATTAAAAAGCATAAAAACTTAAAAAGATATAGTGCATTAGTTACATTAAAAAATGGCCCTTTTGCCAGAGAAGTTAGGTATTATTCTGGTCTTAGAAATATTAAATCTAGACAACCACTCTTGTTTCGTACTAATCCTGTAATTATACCAAAATGTGGAGTAGGAATGTTAATAGCTAAAGTTATCAAAGGTGTATTAAAAGTTAGATATTTGATTTTTGGTGGAGTCCTAACCGGTGGATTAACACTTCAAAAGGTAAAAAAATTTCATTTAAATATATTTTCAATGGATCATGTGACTTAAAAATTTTTCTTTTATTTAGGCTTTTGAAGATTGGAAAAATAATGTTTTCGATTTTAAATGGCTCGATGAATATTTACCAGATACAGCACAATGGAATAACATGAGAGTTTCATTAATCGCACTGAAGGACAAAGTTAAAGATAATGTCGAAATGGGTAAAGTCATTTAACACTTTTTTTTTTTTAAAATAATTAATTTGCTCAAAATCTTTAATATTTAACTTTTCATTTATTTAGATCCTAGATTAAAACAATTAATCGGTGCAAAATATAAAAATTATAAAGAATGGTTTGACAATCGTTTAGATCAAGCTTTGGAAGCCGCCGAAAAAGCCAGCCTTGAAAATCATGAAAAACAACAACAACAACAATCGAGTAAGTTTTAAAAATTTTTTCATTTCCAAATAAAATAATTATTTAAATGTATTAAATATAATCGATTGCATCATATAAAATATAATTGCAATAATACACCAATTAGTAGATAGATTTTAAATGTCAATTACCATAATTTAATTTAAGTAGCATAATTATAAGAACAGTTTATAAATATGAATTTTTAAAATCGAAAATAGTTTTACATTTAAGTATAAGATATAATTATTAATTAACTATAACAACCTTAGAATAATACAATACACATTGACAATTTTTTATATTATTTAATCGTTGTAATTAAAACTATTTCTGAGGTCATTTCATAGGTAACATTCATTCTTTTTTTTTTTTTTTTTCCCCCCCCCCCCTCAATAACATTAAAATCTCTCGATTTATCGACAAAATTTTTTTATATGCTGCAGTTTTATTTATAAAAGCAAATTTGTGCATGAGCTATTTTTTTTTTTTGGTAGTCACTAATGGTTGTCTGCTATATTACATTTTTTTTTTTTTTAATTAAAATGCAATGCCCATTTCTGGCTACCTCTGATATACACACATTCCATCAAAATGTTGTTTAAACGACAAAAAATAAATAATAATAATAATGAAATCATACAATATTATTCATTCATTACTTTATATTTGCATATATTTTTTTTGTTTTTTGTTTTTTTTTTTTTTTCTATTTTAATATAGGTGTTACCAACTTCTTGAATAAGGTGTATTCAGGTCAGTTGAATATATATATATATTTTTTTTTTTATTATTATTATCATCATTATTTTTTTTTTTTTCAACTAACCTTTTTCGATTGATGGGGATTGTTTGTTTGTTTGTTTGTTTTGTTTTTAACAGTTTTTTTTTTCTTTTTCGATACAGAATCACTCTCATTGTGAATTGTAATAATTAGTTCTTATTTTTTTAATTTAAATAAATAATAATAATAATAATAAGTTTTCGTTTTTAAAATAAATGTAAGTAATAATAATTATGATAAGTTTTATTTCGAATGAAATTTATATGTCAGGGGTAGCTAAATAATTAATAATATTATTCATAGTTTATCATTTCTTTTATACTTTCATTAATATTATTATTATCATCATCATCAATAAGTTATCGATTTAAATTAGGATTAATAATATTGTTTGTTTTACCCCCAAAGTGTTGGACAATGTCGAACTGTCATGATGACTGAATTTAAGATTAGAATTTTTTTTTGTCTGACTTTGTATAGTGCTTGTGTGAATTTATTAATTTAATAATAATATTATCAAATTGTATGAAATATTAATTATTATTATTATTATTATTTTTTTTTCTAGAAGTGTCCACTACGAAACTTAATGCGATTTCATTCGGCGGATCAGGTTGTGAGTAAAAAAAATAGACAATTATTTGATTTAATTAAAAAAAAAGGAGACGATTGATTAATAATTGTTTTTATTATTATTATTATTATTAAAGCAAAAACGGATAGTTACCAAAACGAGATAATAAGCATGCAGTTAAAATATCAAAAAGAATTAGAAAAATTAGAAAAGGAAAATAAAGAGCTTAGAAAACAATTGCTTTTGAAACGTAGCAAAGTGACGTCGAAAGAAGTTAAAAAATCACTCATCGACATGTATTCGGAAGTACTAGACGAACTCAGCGAATACGATACAAGTTACAACATACAAGATCATCTCCCGAGGGTTGTCGTGGTAGGAGATCAAAGTTCTGGGAAAACGTCCGTTTTAGAAATGATAGCTCAAGCTAGAATATTTCCAAGGTGAAATGAAAAAAACAGGAAATTCACATCGTGCGTGGTCGTAGGGTTGTCATAGTTGTTGTCATTGTTGTTGTTGTTGCTTTTAGAGGTGCCGGTGAAATGATGACTCGTTCTCCCGTCAAAGTCACTCTATCCGAAGGACCCTATCACATAGCACAGTTTAAAGATTCCGCAAGAGAATTCGATTTGACGAAGGAAAGCGATTTGTCCGAATTGAGGAGAGAAGTTGAAATGAGAATGAAAAGTAGCATAAGAGATGGTAAAACGGTGTCACATGACGTCATATCAATGAGCGTCAAAGGTCCAGGATTGCAAAGGATGGTTTTAGTCGATTTGCCTGGAATCATAAGCGTTCGTATTGTGTAAAACCTTTTTAGAAATTTTCAATCGTTCGATAATGACATGGATTTTTTTTTCCCCCTTTCAGACCGTGACGAAAGATATGGCAGGTGACACGAGAGAAGCCATAAGGCAAATGACTCAAACGTACATGAGCAATCCGAACGCGATAATTCTATGCATACAAGATGGCGCCGTCGACGCGGAAAGATCGAACGTAACGGATTTGGTGTCGCAAGTCGATCCTCAGGGTAAAAGAACGATTTTCGTTCTTACCAAAGTCGACGTTGCAGAAGAAAATTTAGCGGATCCGAATAGAGTAAAAAAACAATTTTTCCTTTTTTTCCAACCGGAAGTTAAACTTTCATTTCGTCATCATTTCATCATCATCATCATCATTATGATTTCAGATTAGAAAAATATTAACCGGTAAATTATTTCCAATGAAAGCGCTCGGATATTTTGCTGTCGTCACGGGACGTGGAAGGTCGGACGATTCAATTCAAGCGATCAAAGATTACGAAGAGAAATTTTTCAGGAATTCTAAACTTTTCAAGTAATAATAATAATAATAATAATAATTTTTCGAATCGTTTTGATTATGATCGATTGAATTGTTTTTTTTTGTTTCGTAAGTAGCGATGGCAGCATGGCTTTATCCGCTCAAGTCACGACAAGGAATTTAAGTTTGGCCGTTTCCGAATGTTTTTGGAAAATGGTGAGAGAAACCGTCGAACAACAAGCGGATTCGTTTAAAGCGACTCGTTTCAATTTGGAAGCCGAATGGAAAAATAATTTTCCAAGGTCGGGAAAGAATCCCTCCCCCCTCCCTGCTTTTTCCCCCTTTTTTTTAGTTGAATTTTTTTTTTATGGAACGTGAACGTTTTTTGCAGGTTGCGCGAATTGGATCGAGACGAATTGTTCGAAAGAGCAAGAGGAGAAATACTTGACGAAATTGTTAATTTATCCCAAGTGACTCCCGGTCAGTGGGAAGAATTACTTTGGAAAAAACTCTGGGAAAAATTTTCGTCTCACGTTTTCGAAAATATTTATCTGGCAGCCGCGCAATCGGGCGATATAGGTACGAATAGGAATATCGATCGTATCGTTCGTATCGAAAACGATAACCGAATTGAATTATTTTTTTTTTTCTCGATTCTAAGGTCAATTTAAAACGATCGTCGACATAAGGTTGAGACAGTGGGCGGAAAATGAACTCCCGCAAAAATCCGTCGAAGTCGGTTGGGAAGCGCTCCAGGAAGAATTTCGACAATTTTTAGACAAGGCGAAAAATTCAAAAGATCACGACGATCTTTTTGATAATTTAAAACAAGCCGTCGTCGACGAAGCTTTGGCGAGGCACACGTGGGAAGATAAGGTACGTGTCCGGAAAAGAAAATCCTAGAGGGAGGATGATTTAATTAGGGGGCCGGGAGTTGGTGGCGTGCTCCTGTAATCCAGCTACTTGGAGGCCGGGTTCAGCGGATGACTCTGATCGTGTAATTCGGATCCTACTTGTTGCGCATTTTTAATAAACGGTCGACGGGACGCCCTGACCCAGTGTTTCCGCCGGCCGACAGGGTATTTAGGGACTTGTTGGCTCGATGCGCGGCGGTTGAGAGCCGTTTTCCCCGATCGCAGACCAAGAGTCAGACCTGTACCTTACCAACCTTCCGGGGGGAAAAAGAAAGTGTGGGGCTCGGCACTTTTCTTTCAGGGTTTCATCATCCTGCCCGGGAAAACGGGGATGCGAGCGGAAGGACTGCGGGGAGATCTTCTGCGTGGGATGAACCGGACTTCCTTTCGCGGGGGATCGACTCGTCGTCCGGAAACTCGTCATTCTCGGGGGATGGTTCGCCTGCTTAAGAACGGTGCGTGCGATTCATTCCAACGGTAGAAAGAAGATGCGAACAAAGATAAAGATCGGGACGATGACGTCGACGTCGGAGTCCGCACCGGTCGGATTCTCGCACTTCGGACTGCAACAGTCAATCGAACGGCGGCAGGGACGAAACGCGGACGGCAACCTCGGAACTTCTCTGCGCCTCCGGAAGCTCACTTCGTCTCTGCGGGGAGGCGGGAACGACGTGGCAGTTCGGTACCGTCTCCCGGGGCACGAGGGAGAAAAGGATTCGTCCCGGCTTCGATGCGTCGGCGTTCTCCGCGGCGATCGGAGTCTGGCAAACTTTCGGTCGTCGCGGGGTCGTCGGGGATGGAACGGGGATTAACGTTATCTCTTTTCAGGTGCGAATTTTCGGGTTCTTCCAACACGGAGGGCGGCGGGAGAGCGAAACGGAAGGAGTCAGCGAGTCGAGCGGGAGTCGCGCCCCGTTCGGTTCGTCCGGGTCCGGAAGCTCGCGTCTTCTGTGGCGGAGGCGGGAGCGACGTGGCAGGTCGCGAACGTCTCCGCAAAGGTGAGGGTGAAAACGCTCTGCGGCGGCGGGCGCAAGCCCGTCATCGTGAGGCGAATACACACTCACACATACACTTCTTTTCTTTCTTCTCGAGGGTCGGCGACCCCGGTCGATTCCTCTTCTGTCCCCCTTTCTATTTCCCACACCGTTAGGGAGGATGCGATCAAATAATTCTTCACTTTAATCTTTTTACCCTTTTCAGGTGACGTGGTAAGTCTCAATCCCCAGCTCCGATCGCATCCTCAGGAAACAGGCGAGTTTCCCGTCTATTTCCCCACGGCGAGGGACCGGAGGACACTTCCGAAAGGAGGTGCCGAACGTCCCGGGAGGTGCGTTCTCATCTTCGAGGAGGAGACGGAACGGAGATTAGGGCGGACCTCCCTAAAAGTGATCATGTGAAACGGCAAACGTTCTGACCTACCGGACAGGGGAGACTGAAATGTAGGTTAAACTCCCACGAGCGTCTCCCCCCCTTTCCATACAGGTCACGCTCTAGCGACATGCCCAGGAGTTTTAGTGAGTAGGGGTCTCCGTTTAGGCTTTCTTTCGATTCCAAACCGATCCCCACACTCCCTCTGTAGCAGGAGGGGTTGTGCGTAACTTGAATTTCTCCTGGGTTATAAAAAAAAAAAAAAGGTTGGGGGCCGGGAGGGGGCCGGGTGTTAGTGGCGTGCTCCTGTAATCCAGCTACTTAGAGGCCGGGTGCAGCGGATGACTCTGATCGTGTAATTCGGATCCTACTTGTTGCGCATTTTTAATAAACGGTCGACGGGACGCCCTGACCAAGCGTTTCTGCCGGCCGACAGGGTATTTAGGGACTTGTTCCCAATGCGCGGAGGTTGAGAGCCGTTTTCCCCGATCGCAGACAATGAGTCAGACCTGTACCTTACCAACCTTCCGGGGGGAAAAAGAAAGTGTGGGGCTCGGCACTTTTCTTTCAGGGTTTCATCATCCTGCTCCGGGAAAACGAGGATGCGAGCGGAAGGACGGCGGGACGATCTTCTCGCGTGGGATGGTACGGCTCCTTTCGCGGGGGATCGACTCCTCTTCGGAAACTCGTCATTCTCGGGGGATGGTTCGCATGCTTAAGGACGGTGCGTGCGATTCATTCCAACGGCAGAAAGAAGATGCGAACAAAAAATGAAGATCCGGATGACGACGGCTCCGACAATGACGACGACGTCGGAGTCCGCACAGGCCGGATTCTCGCACTTCGGACTGCAACAGTGAATCGGACGGCGGCAGGGGCGAAACGCGGACGGGCTGCGGGGAATGTTTCGTCGGGTCCGATACTTCGAAGCTCACCGCCTCCGGAAGCTCACGTCGTCTCTGCGGGGAGGCGGAAACGACGTGGCAGGTCGGTACCGTCTCCCGAGGCACAAGGGAGGACAGGATTTGTTCCGGTACTCCGAGTCGGGCCCCGGATCTCTTACTCGATTACGTCGGGGGGAGATTCGTCCCGGCTTCGGTGCGTCGGCGTTCTTCGCGGCGGTCGAGGTCTGGCAAACTTTCGGTCGTCGCGGGGTCGTCGGGGATGGTACGGGGATTAACGTTATCTTATTTCAGGTGCGGATCCTCGGGATCTACCAAGCGAACGGCGGCGGGAGGACGAAACGGAAGGAGTCGGCGATTCGGGCGGGAGTCGCGCCCCGTTCAGTTCGTCCGGGTTCGGAAGTTCGTTTTCCCGCGGGGAGGCGGAAACGGCGTGGCAGGTCGGAGTCGTCTCCCGGGGCACGAGGGAGGAAAGGTTCGTCCCG
This sequence comes from Pediculus humanus corporis, assembly GCF_000006295.1. Lineage (NCBI taxonomy): Eukaryota > Metazoa > Arthropoda > Insecta > Psocodea > Pediculidae > Pediculus > Pediculus humanus. The sequence continues at coordinate 486,132 of NW_002987835.1, read as the reverse complement.
GTACTCCGAGTCGGGCTCCGGATCTCTTTCTCGATTACGTCGGGGGGAGATTCGTCCCGGCTTCGATGCGTCGGCGTTTTTCGCGGCGGTCGAGGTCTGGCAAACTTTCGGTCGTCGCGGGGTCGTCGAGGGGGGGAACGGGGATTAACGTTATTTCTTTTCAGGTGCGAATTTTCGGGTTCTTCCAACACGGAGGGCGGCGGGAGAGCGAAACGGAAGGAGTCAGCGAGTCGAGCGGGAGTCGCGCCCCGTTCGGTTCGTCCGGGTCCGGAAGTTCGTTTTTTCCGCGGGGGAGGCGGGAACGACGTGGCAGGTCGGTACCGTCTCCCGGGGCACGAGGGAGAAAAGGATTCGTCCCGGTACTCCGAGTCGGGCTCCGGATCTCTTACTCGATTACGTCGGGGGGAGATTCGTTCCGTCTTCGATGCGTCGGTGTTCTTCGCGGCGGTCGGAGTCTGGCAAACTTTCGGTCGTCGAGGGGGGGAACGGGGATTAATGTTTTTGATGTTCAGGTTCATGTCTTCGATCTTTCTCCCGGAGTGAGCATTGGCATGGGCGCGCAGGTGAAGGAGGCGAGCGGTCCGGCCGGGAGTAGCGAACCCGTCCGGGGCGTGCGGTTCCGGAAGCTCGCGTCTTCTGTGGCGGAGGCGGGAGCGACGTGGCAGGTCGCGAACGTCTCCGCAAAGGTGAGGGTGAAAACGCTCTGCGGCGGCGGGCGCAAGCCCGTCATCGTGAGGCGAATACACACTCACACATACACTTCTTTTCTTTCTTTTCGAGGGTCGGCGACTCCGGTCGACTCCTCTTCTGTCCCCCCTTTCTATTTCCCACACCGTTAAGGAGGATGCGATCAAATAACTCTTCTTTTTAATCTTTTTACTCTTTTCTGGTGACGCGGTAAGTCTCAATCCCCAGCTCTGATCGCATCCTCAGGAGACAGGCGAGTTTCCCGTCCAATTCCCCACGGCGTGGGACCGGAGGACACTTCCGATAGGGGGTACGGCTAACGTTCTGACCTACCGGAGGGGGAGACTGAAACGTAGGTTAAACTCCCACGAGCGTCTCCCCCCCTTTCCATACAGGTCACGCTACAGTGACATGCCCAGGAGTTTTAGTGGGTAGGGGTCTCCGTTTAGGCTTTCTTTCGATTCCAAACCGATCCCCACACTCCCTCTGTAGCAGGAGGGGTTGTGCGTAACTCGCATTTCTCCTGGGTCATCAAAAAAAAAAAAAAGATGATTTAATTAAAAAAAATTTAAATTTGTTTGTAGGCTGCCGACATGTTGAGGGGTATTCAATTGAATTCGTTGGAAGATAGGGCGGTGAGCGAAAAGCAACAATGGGACACGGCCGTTAAATTTTTAGAAACGAGCGTCAAGGAAAAATTAATAGAAACGGAAAATACATTAAACGAAATGTTCGGGCCTGGTAATAATTTATCGATTCATCGATCGATCGATATATCGATCCTTCCGCCTCATTTTCATTTTTTGTTTTTTATGACGTAGGTGCCAAAGACAGGTGGTTGTATTGGTTATCGAAAACTCCGGAGCAGATAAAACGTAGCGCAGTTAAAAATGAATTAGATAAATTGTTAAAAAGTAATTACGTAAGTGTTGTTGTTGTTGTTTGTTCGTCGTTGTTTGTCGCACGGCTTCGTTCGTATTGACTTTTTTTTTTCTGTTGTCACGACAGAATCACACGCCGACGTTGAGTTTCGAAGAGTTGACGACGATTAGGAAAAATTTACAAACGATAGACATCGAAGTCGATGCGGATTTCATAAGGGAAACGTGGCATCCGGTGTACAAGAGACATTTTCTCAACAAGTCACGAGCCAAAGTCTACGATTGCAGGAAAGCTTTTTACATGTATCATCAAGGTCTCGAATCGGAGGTTGGTGAAATTACGAATCGATCGATCGATCGATCGATCAATCGAATCGAATCGAATTTATTCATTTATTCCGTTTAATATGTTCAGGTCGATTGCAGCGACGTAGTTTTATTTTGGAGAATACGGCAGGTTCTTAAGGTGACGTCGAACGCTTTGAGACAGCAGGTCATGAACAGGGAAGCGAGGAGGTTGGATAAGGAAATAAAAGACATTTTAGAGGATTACAGTCAAGATCAGAAGAAAAAGGAAAAATTATTGACCGGGAGACGAGTCACGTTAGCCGAAGAATTGAGTTCGTTTTTTCCATTCATTCAATCATTCAATCAATCATTCATTCCCTATTATTATTATTATTATCATGGATACTTTTTTCTTTCTGTTTGCAGAGCGAGTGCGTCAGATACAAGAAAAATTAGAAGAATTTATTCAAGCTCTTAATAAGGAAAAATGATGGAGTGAAAATATTATACGATCAAAGTTGTGAGTTGTTCTACCATCATCATCATCATCATCGTCACCATCATCATCATCATCATTATGAGTTTTTTTTTCTGGAATTTTCAGGCATGTCAGTTAACAGTATATATGTATGTATATATAAAAAGCTTCCAACAAAGAAAAAATGGCAGGAAGAAAAAGGGAGAAAGGGAGAGAAAGACAATAAGAGGATGATGCTGCTGCAAGAGGATCAGTTGTCGATTTTTAAAAGTGAAAAAAAAAAATTCAGTATGATAATAATAATAATAATAATAATAATAAATACAGGCAGTCATACGTGCGCGCGCAGGGAGACAACCGTCGTACATAAACTTATTTATATATATATATATAATTTACATATATATTTATTTTTAATTTATAATAAAAAAAAAAAAAATAAGAAATTTTTTTTTTTTTAGTCCGAATCCAATGAATGATTATTATTATTATTAATAATAATAATTGGATTAGTTTTCAAATATTTAGAAACTCGAATAACTAATAATAATAATGATAATGATGATGATAAGGATAAGAATAAGGATAAAATGACGAAAAAGGAAAAAATAATGGAAAAAAATAAAAAATTTATTTATTTATTTATTTAAAAATTGTTTTATCATCATTTATTAAATTTCAATCTATATTTTTATTCATTTATTATTATTATTATTATTATTATTTGTTAAACAGTGCTGTTAACTTTACAAAAACAAAAACAAAATGTTAGGAAAATTTTTTTTAAAGGAAAAAAGGGGGGGGAGGAAAAATTGTTGGAAATAATGATTATTAATATTATTATTATTATCGATGAGGAAAGAAAGATTGTTTAGGTTTTTATTATTATTATTATTATTATTATTATTCAAATTTTCTAAAATGATTATTTAAAGGACCTTCATCTGCATATCCTGCAATTTCCTGTGGTACTATAGCGCTCGGTTCGATTCCTGTGCATGGCCTGCACATGCATTCCAAAGGAGCTTTTGTCGTTACCTCAAAAAGAAAATAAAAAATTTATGATGAGAGAGAGAGAGAGAGAGAGAGAGAGAGAGGGAGAGAGAGGAAATGGATGGATTACCTTTCTGAATTTTCTTTCACCAGGTTTTGCTTTCGGACAAAATAAATTAACGGATGCTTCTCTTTCTCCACTTTCTTGACAACACATGCAAGATCTTTCCATTTGCCATATTTTACTACCCGATACCTTAATCAATAAAACATTATTATTATTATTATTACGACTAGTCGTTTGGAAAAAAGAACCATAACAAACCTGAAGATAACTGCTACATCTTCCGGTACATGCAAACGATGGTATAGGTTTTGGTACGCAACCCGGATATTGAAGAACGTGAATGACTGGAGTTACTTGACAATCATCGGTTGCAAGTGAAGATTGTATACCGTGATGACCGATAACGAAAATCAATGGAAACCAAATTGTTAATAAAATCACTGGAGAAAAATTTTAATAAATATAAAAATGGAATTTTCCAGAAAAAAAAAAAAAAAAGATTTTAACTTAATAATGATAATAATAACCCGTTTCGATATTTGTACGTTTGATGATCATTTCTTATCCTTTAAATAATTTTTAAAAAATTCGATGGAGAAGAATGAATGATTGATTGATTGAAAGTTTCGCGATAGACTGGAGAAGAAAAAAGAAAAGGAAAAAAGGAAAATTTTTTTCACTTGTTCGATTTACTCAGCGTGAAGCTTTTAGGTTAAACATGAAAAATGTATTTAAACGCTTTTCCTTTTGATTTAATATTTTCATTATCGAAATATTTATATAAAGAATGTTCTAGAATAATTTATTATCGACGGGGAAGGTTGTTTCCCCTCCCCTCCTTCCCCCCACCTTCTAACGGTTTTAATGCCGACGACAGCAGCTAAAAATTTTATGACGTCACCCCCCCCCGCACTTATTCCAGCATTTGATAAACCGTGAAAAATTACTTTAAAGTTGGAAAAACTTACCGGAAGTAATTATAACGTTTTTACTCTATGATCGAGAGAGTCTCTGGAATTTTCCAGGTTTTTCTTTTGTTTAAGGATAGGAAGGAAAATTTAAAATTAAAGTAAACATTTTTTTGTTTATATTTAAAAAATTTTTATTTTTTATTTTCTTTTAATACATAATAATAATAATAATAATAATTTAAAAAATGGCGGTAGTTCTCTTTCTCTCTCTCTCTCTCTCTTTCTCTCTCTGTTCAACATTTAGAACATTTACAATCGTTTGGTTCTTTCAATTTGATATCCATACTTTTTCTAGAATCTTCTGTTAACCTGATACCATCGGAATCGTAACAGTGCGTTAATGTTATTATTCTTTCTCGAAGGAACTTCTCTACAGCAGAAACATTCCTTTTGTTCCAGTACCCCCCCCCAATGAAAAAAGAATGAGTGATTAATAATAATAATGATAATCATAATGATAATGATGACGATGATACCTTTAAGAATCCCGTTGATGTGACGACACTCGGTTGTACCTGTGACGTACAGGCTCCTTCGCATTTATTAACGGATATTTCACCGCTGCAAGTTCTTTCCAATCTTCCAACATCGTCGAATTCCTCTTGAATTTAAAACAAAAGAAAAAAATGGTGGATGATTATGACGTCATTATACAAATTAAAATAATAATAATAATAATATTAATTAACTTACCTTTAATTATGTGTATGAACGAGGGTAAAGTTTCGCAAAATTCTTCTTTTTCACCCGAAATTTTATTTGTTAATTCAATTAATATTATAACGAAACTTAATACGAAACATGATTGAATGACCTGTTTAATTATTATTATTATTATTATTATTATTAAGGTTTTATGGTTGAAAATTATATATTACTCTCGGCGGTTTTTTTTTTTTTTTTTTTGGAAAAACTTACTTACCATGATTTTATTTATTTATTACGTGTTATCACTTTGTTTGACAAAAGGTCTTTGAACTAATAATATAAGACAAAAATTTAAAAAAATTTTCACTGGAAAAACTTTTCTCTCTCTCTCTCTCTCTTTCTCTCTCTTTTGCTATTTTTCAGTCTTGCGCTTTGTCGTTTTTTGGTCTTATCGTCTCATTTGTTTCTCTTTTTTTTTCTTTCTTTCTCTATCCATTTCTCTTCATCTACTTTCCTCTCTTTATCCACTTCCCTTCATCTGCTTTCCTCTCTCTATCCATTTCCCTTCATCTACTTTCCTCTCTCTATCTATTTCCCTTCATCTACTTTCCTCTCTCTATCCATTTCCCTTCATCTACTTTCCTCTTTCTCTCTCTCTCTCTTCATCTCCCTTCATTTTTCTATTTCTCTTTCCCTTCCTCTCTATTTCTCTTCTCTTACTTTTTCTGTCTTTCTCTCTTACTCTCTCTCTCTCTCTCTCTTCATAGAATATCATACATTCCTCTCTCTCTCTCTCTTTCTCTCTCACACTCTCTCTCCTCATCTACCTTCCTCTCTCACTCTTTTTCTCTTTCCCTTCCTCTTTCTCTCTCATTTTCTTCATCTCTCTTCATTTTCCTCTTTCCCCCTCTCTCTCACACTTTTTCCCTTTTCATCTCCCTTCATTTCTCTCTTGCTCTCTCTCACTCTCACTCTCTCTCCACCTTCCTTCTTCTTTTCTTCTTTCTCTTTCCCTTCCTTTTTCTCTCTCTCTCTCTCAGTCTTTCTATACATCGTTCCTGTTTGGTACCTGTAAAGTCATTAAAAAAAAAATATATATATATATATATATAGGTAACAATAATAACAACAATAATAATGATAATATGCTGTCGTCATAGTTTGACGTCAGAAAATTCAACATTCGAAGAAAAACTTTTTATTTATTTATTTATTTATTTATGACGAATTCGAACAAAACCACAAATTATTATTATTATTATTATTATTATTAATTAAAGAACAATAAAAAAAAAAAATTAATAATTTATAAAATTGAAAAAATTATTATTAAAAATAATAATAATAATAATAATATTTTAGACTCCCTCTCGGGTGCCCCCCAAACGTTTAACACGAAATATGATTTTATTACTGATGAGAAATTTTTTTTTTATTTTTTCTCTTCCCCCCCCCCGTTTCCGTGTTCGAAAACCTTTTGGAAACCTTTTTTTCCCGCCATTTTTTTTCCGTTTCTTTAAATTGATTTATTCAATTAGTGCGTTCACTTCCTCTATGGATCCTCATTTGAATAAAGAAAAAAATTCGATTTTAACGTTAATTAAATTTATTATTATTATTATCATCATTATTATCACGTTTGTTATCATTAAATTAAAAACGAATAAATTTAAAAAAAAAAAAAAAAAGAAAAAAAATTTCTACGATTTCAATTTAAAAAAAAAAAAAAAAAAAAAACGATTTGTCGTAGTGAGACTGAACGTACACCGTAAAAGTCATAAGCTAAATACGTATCGATCAGGTACACGAAAACTCATTGAAATTCGTTTTTTAACGTGTAATAAGAGAGCGTTAAGGAATCAGTTTGGTACGTCACGTCGTTGACTAAAAACACGTTTTTTTTTTTTTTTTTTACGTACGTACGTACGAATTCGTTTGTTCATATAAGTCCGACATACAAACAAACAAACACCAAATAAAAATTTCGTCACACGCGGTTTTAATAATAAAACAAAATTATTCTCGTCAACGGTTTTTTGTCGTCCTCTTTTGTTTGTCCGTTTGTTTGTTTGTTTGTTTTATATGGTGCGTTAAAATATTACGGAGTTTTTAATGATATTTTCCGTTATAAATTAACATTTTATAAACTGTCGTTAGTAGTGTGTTTGTTTTTATCAATCAATCGTTTGTACGCGAAGAAAAAAGTATAAAAAATTTTCTACCGACATCTTCGGATGTTTAACGACACTGATAATAATAATAATAATAATAATAATAATAATAATAATAATTTTCCCGTGAAATTTTACGTAAGAAAATTTGTCAAAACGGATTTCCTCAGGACAAATGTCATCACTCCTTATTGGGATAAGATGGCACCTTTATTTAAAGACTCATTTTCGGTAAGTTATCATTATTATTATCATCAACTTTTTTTCTCTAGAAAACAAACGAACAAACAAACAAACAAACGATCGATTTTTATTATTTTTTTGGGGGAGGGGTTTTCACTGTCGTACATTTTTAAAAATTTTTTTCCCCATATGAAAATCGCTTGTTTTATTATTTAAAGGTTTGTTTGTACGTAGGTTCGTTTGTTCGTTTGTTTGTTTGTTAAAAAATTTTAATTTATGACGTTTGTAGAAATTTATCACGGTTGTGTCATCACGTTTAATTTATTAAACATAAAATAATTTTTTTTTTTTTAAATTTAATTTAAAACTTTAAAATTAAATGATTGCAATAATAATAATAATAATAATAATAATAATAATAATTTTATTACGTGAGTGCGTGTGTGTGTTCGTACTCATTTTTTACGACATTAAAAATCACGTCGTGGCATTAGAGAACATGGATTTTAATTAATATTAATTAGTTATGTTATTTTTAGATTTTATCACGTTTTAAAACGGTTTTTTAAATGTGATAATGAATTTTGTCGGCGTTCTCTACCTATGAATGTTAATAGTTTTTTTTTCCGTTTAAAGAAAAAATTTAAATTTCCCTCCAAAAAAAAAGCGCCAACGCCATCACCACCACCACCATCCACCCTCCCCTCTAACGGATTTTTTTAAAACTAAAAAACAAAACAAAAATTTTTTTCCTCATACTTCGAAAAGGATTTTCACAAGGAGGTTTCATGTTTTAAACCTTTCAAGTTCGATCAGGGTAGGATTAAGGACAATTATATATTTTTCCCCCTCTCTACTACCACGTTTCTCGAATGTTCTTGTTTCTTTTCTTCGCTCTATGAAAATTCTTGGGAAAATAAAAATAAAAAAAAAAAAAAAAAACTTTTTCGACGCGACCCTCGAAAGTGAATAAATAATAATACGATTATTATTATTATTATTATTTTTGTCGCACTTGAATCATTCAATGACGATAATGATAATGATAATAATATTAAAAAAAACAATGCTTTGAAAAAACAAATAATAATAATAATAATATTTTTTTTGCAACCTTAAATTGTAGTCAAAACGAATATTTTCCATCAAGGTGTTTTAATTATTTATTATTATTATTATTATTATTATTATTAATAAATGAAATTTTCATTCGGACAAACATAGACAAAACATTGAAAAAAATGTTTATGAGTAGCCATTTTGTTTTCCCCTTCCCCTTCCCCTCCCCTCCGATCAACATATTAAATTTGAATTTAACTCGTGTGTGTGCACGTGGGCTAACACTTAATGTGTGTGGGAATCCCCTAAAAATTCCAGTTCAAACTTTTTTTTTTTGTTATTACGTCACAAATTTTATTCTAATCCGTTTGTAGTTGTTTGTCACCCGCATCTCGTTTGTTTATGTTGTTTGTTTACGTTAGTTTTAAATAATTGACCCAAAAACTATCGATCGAATCTAGGACATAATTAGTTTTTTTTAATTTCTCCATTTTCTTTTGAAAAAAAAAATGACAAAAACAATTTTTTTTGTTTATCGTCTGCTTGTTTGTGTTTTTCTCTACTATCGATAACAATTCACTCGTTACAAAAAAACAAAACAAAAAAAAATTCGTTTGATAATTGATAACAACAACGTCGGGAATGAGAGAGAGAGAGAGAGAGAGAGAGGAAAAAAAAATTCATTGATTTTGTACGATTGAGGGGTAGGGGGGCGCGACACAACGGAAAAGGAGAGAGAGAGAGAGGCCTAAATTATTTACTTTCACGTATAATAATAATAATAATTGAATGATTCGATATTAATTTAAAAAAACGTCCGTTATCCCCGAATGTTATCGGTTGTTTCGATTGTTTTGTTGTTGTTGTTGTTGTTGTGGTTGTCTCGAGAGAGAGAGAGAGAGAGAATCTCGTCAAATGATTACCGTTAAAATATTATCATTATGGATCCCGTGTTTCGTGGATTTAGGGATCCTTGAAAAAAAAAAAAAAAATTAAAATTCGTAACGTTTTTTTTTTTTTGTCTAATAAAATAAGTCATTGACATTTTACCCAAAAATAAAATAAATAAATAAATAAATTTATTAATGCGGACGTGAAATAATAATAATGATAATGATTTAATAATTATTATTTCACTTTTCGAAAATGTCGATTATTTCGAAATGGTTTTCTTAAAACGAGTTATATTTAATTCTCGTGCCACGTCTTTTTTTTTTTAAAAAAACTCCAAATAAATGTGGATAAACTAGTGAAATTCGGAAGCGTCGATTTCTTAATTATATTGCATTCATGTCTCGTGAAAATAATAATAATAATAATAATAATAATAATAATAATAATAAAAGTTTCTCTCTTTTACTATAATTTTTTTTCAATATTATAATTTTAAAAAAACTTTTGTCTTTTTTTTTTTATTAAAAATGGCGACAGAGAAATTTTTGAAAAAAAAAAAAAAAACTTTCTTCCGATTGTTGTTTGTCTGTTTGTTTGTTTGTTTTCGGAAAATCTTTCAATGTTAATTTTTTTAAATTTTTTCACAAGTTTTCTTTTTAGAATAATAAATTATGAGAATTTTATTAAAAATTATTATAACTCCGCCATATTTGATTTCATTCACTTTCGTTTGGTAAAAATTACAAAAAGGTATGAAACGAATCCCCTCCCCCTTCCCCTTCGTACCTTTCGTACCCCCCTTCCCTATCGATTTCTTATTTCTGAATCGAAAACATAAATAAACCTGGGAAGACGAGTAGTAATAATAATAATAATAATTCAAGGTAAATAATATTTATTTAAAAATACGAAGGGCGGACGTACGATTAGGAAACGTTGATTCGGCACACGCTTTTTTTTTTTTTTTGTTTATATTTTCTTATTCGATTCATTTGCTTTTTGCATCAGCCATAATGATGATAACAACAACAACAACAACAACAACAACAAACAAAACAATCGACTTAAATTTTTTTTTTTTTTTTTAATTAAAAACAAACGATTAAGATTTTTACAGAGTAAGAAAGATTCAGGTGTGGAAAATCATCATCGAATCGTATGCATATATATAACACGAACGAAACATAAATTATATTATTAATTATTATTGTTATCGTTAATTGGTATTCAGGTATTGTCGGTGGCGGCGGTGGTGGTGGTGTCACGTGGTGTCGATGTGCCGTTTTTCCTTTTCCCCCTACCCTCCCCTCGTACACACACAAACGCTACCTCAAGCACGCACAACAATCTCCTCACCTTCTGTCACCATATTTTTTTTATTCTTCTTTTATCCGTAATGAATGATAATTAGTCAATAATAATAATAACGATAATAATAATAATAATAATGATGATGATGATAATAATAATAATGATGATGATAATAATAATAATAATATATTCGATAGGATTTCCGTCCGGCTCATTTAAGTCTAAATATTTTTTTTGTATTCGAGGTCGATTTTTGAATACCCGTGAGAGGTCGCGACGACGTACTCGCGAGTACGACGACACTACCGTTAATAATAATAATAATAATAATAATAATAATAATAATAATAATAATAATAATAATAATAATGTTTTGTATAAATTTTCGCGTTCGATGATGATGATGATTCGTACGGAGTTCGATAAGATTTTATAAACAATTATCGAAAATTTTAAAATGACCGACCGAAGGTGAAGGGGGGGGGTGAAGAGGGAGGTAGGAGAAGAGGTTAGGTATCGTTGAAGGTACGACAGGTACGGTTAAAATGAAACGGGATGATATTCATTAATAACAATTTCTTTCGAAAGTTTGTGAATTAAAAAAATTTTTTTTTTTTTTTACGGTTTAATTACCGTAAGTTAAACATGCGTTAAAAGTGATGATGATGATGATGATGATGATGAGACGACGGCAACCGTGAATCAAAACAGCATCTCTATGAGAGAGAATCAATTGTAACGAGATGATTTTTTTTTTTTTTTAAACTGTGCGGGAGGCAAAATGGGCTAAATTAAAAAATTATTTTTTCTTTTTTTTTGGACGTAAGCCATTCATATTGAGATTAGTTAGTAGTTTGTATTCGTGTGACTGTCGTCGTCGTCGTCGTCGTCGCGTTATTATTATTATTTTCTTTTGCTGTTGTTCCTCCCGTTTTCCGATGCTGTTGTGATCGTTTAATTTTTTTAAGTGGTGCGTGTTTGTGTGTGACTTTATTATCATTATTAAAGAGTACCAAAAACCTTTGGTAAATTATAATAAAATCTTATTTTGTTTGGCGTTTCTAAGAGAGAGAGAGAGAGAGAGAGGGGGCATAAAAAAAACAATAATAATAATAATTAAAACGAATCGTAGTAATAGTAGTAGTATTAATAATAATAATAATTTTGATAGTTTACGATGAGTACCTCCCGACTGTCGCCGACCTGAAAAAAATTTTTTTTTTAAGGGAAAACGCGGTAGGGAAAAAATTTCCCTCAATTTTTAAAATTAAAACGCAAAAAAAATTTTTTTTTTTTTTTTGGCAAAAAGTGCAAATTTTAAATTTATTTTAATTTTTATTTTCTGACTCCAGGGGAGAGAGTGAGAGAGAGAGAGAGAGAGAGAGAGAGAGAGATAGAGAGAAAGAGAGAAAAAGAGAGAGAGAAGCGAAATATAAAAAAAAATTTTTTCTATCTTTTGCCTTCCGGTATAAATAAACCATCGATTTTATTTACGTCGTCGTCGTCGTTATCATCATCATCATCATTAATATTTAAATAATAATATTAATAATAATAATAATTAATTTGCTTGTTGATTTGTCGAAAAGGTGTAAACGCGAGAGAGAAAAAAATTACATTTTACGCAATTAATTAATAAATTATTTATTAATAATAATAATAATAACTTATTAATAGCCTACCTAACAACCTTATACCTGGCAAAAAATCAATTACGTTTTTTTTTTTTTTTTTTTTTTTATTTACTTAATATGATAATTACGATGATGATGATGATGATGATGATGATATTATGAAATTTTTATTTTTCTTGGTTGATTTTATTTAAAAAAAAAAAAAATTTATTATTTTTAGTAAAAGCGTACCTATACGATCATTGTACTTGGATAGGTACGATTCTGATCGTACCTGTCTAGTCTGAAACGAGAGATTTTTTTTTCTTTTGTCTTGAATGTAAAAATTAAACAATTAAGAGAAAAATAATTAAAAAAAAAATGAATGAAAGCAAAAGTTTTTTGATTTAATATCAGCAAAACTTTCTTCTAACAAAAACAACAACAACAACAATAGTAATAATAATAATAATAATAACAATAATAATAATAATAATAATAATAATAATAATAATAATAATAATATTCTCTCTCTTTCTCTCTCCCTCTCTCTCTTTCACTCTCTCGTCGTATTTTCTCTCCGAATTTTTTTTTTTTTTTTTGAAACAATTTAATATTATTTAATGATGATATTATCATCATCCTCATTATTATTATTATTATTATTATTTATATCAAAACTTGCACCTGTAGGTGATACGATCGTCTTTTTTTGCCTAACTAAATTTTGTACACGCCAACAACAACAACAACAACAAACAAAAAAATCTTTTATTAATCGTAGCCTACTTTTTAAACTTTCTTTTTTTTAAATTTTTTTTTTTACGCGGGCACCTTCATTTAAATAATAATAATAATAGTAATAATAAGATTGTATTAGAATTTAATAAAGGCAATCGTATTAGTTATAATAATAATAATAATAATAATAATAATAATAATAATAATAATAATAACGAAAATGATGATTGATGAATTTTCTATTACACAAAAAAAAAAAAAAGGCGGAAGAATATTAAAAAATAATAATAATAATAATAATTCGTTTTCTTATTGTTTTTTTTCGAGTACTAAATAATAATAATGACGTGGTAGTAGTAGTAGTAGTGGAAGAGATGCTTTCTCTGCCCACCATCATCATCATCATCATCTCGGGTATGAGGAAGAATAATTTATTGTTATTATTATTATTACTATCGTTACGTAATTTTCATTTGTTTTTTAAATCTCTTATTATAAATATTCAATTAAATTTGAAATCAATTTAAATTTCAATTATAGAAAAATTATACAAAGTTAGTTCCACGTCAAAAAAAAAAAAAAAACTATCAAAATTATTTTACGTCATTCATTAATGACACGTTTTCGATTCGATTTTTTTTTTCGAAAATTCTAGAATTTCATTTCGAAATTTTTTATTTTACAAAACACCAACAAAATGAGATTTTATGACGTTTTTTTTTTTTTTAATTTATAAATTTAATTATAGAATAAATTTAAATTTAAATTTAAATTTAAAAAATGTCTGAACAATCGAAAAAGTTAACGACGGAAACGGTAAATGATAAAAATGTCGAATCATCATTAAAACCTAATAAATCAACACTTCACGAAATAATAATTAAAAATAATAATAATAATAATAATAATAATAATAATAATAATAATAATAAACAAACGAATGATGGAATTGAAAACGTGGCTAAAGAAAATGAAGAAGAAGAGGAAAAAGGAAAAAAATTAGAAAAAAATGTATCGACTTTATATAAAATAATATCGAGTCAAAACATGTTAGTCAAAGAATTGGGGGGTGGGAGAAGAAAAAATGATGACGAAGGCATAGAGTATGAAAACGTTATGGAAAAATCAAAGGAAGATAAAGAAAAGGAAACGGCGGTGGCGGTGGCGGAAAACACGATTTATTTCAGCGACGGTGGTGGAAGGGGAGAAGGAGTAAAAGAAAATAAAAAAAAAAATATAGAAATAAAAAAATCAACGGTCGAAATAAAAATATCGTCATCGTCTTGTTGCGATTTGAGTAAAAAATCACAAACGAATTTATATATTCCGGAACATTATTCAACTCCCGAACCTCAGGGACCTACGAAAACCGTTAAAAAAGATGATTTAAATCTAAGCGATTTATGTAGCATAAGATTTTCCTTTCTCGATAGCAGCCCCCCCCCTACCGAAGACAAATCAAAAGAATATGTTTACGATACCATAGAGGAAACAAAAACGAACGTGGAAGAAACGCTCAATCGTGATTACGTAACCGTTTCCGATAGTTCGGAAAACGTTTATTCCTCACCGAGAACATCGTTAAATTCTCAAACTATTTCCGGTGAATTTCACACACCAACGGAATACGTTACGAGCGATCAAGAAGCCGGATGTTCACCTGATAAATCCGATGGCGATTCTGAACTTTTTTACGCCACTTCGGAAGTTTTAAATTTAAGACCTCCGACACCTTATAAAAAAAGAAAATCATCATCCGATTACGAAGATTTAGAATTGGAAGATGAAGAATTACCGGAAATCCCAATCGAATCCCCGGAAATAAACGATAATTTGGATGAATATGCTGACGTGGACGTGAACGATTATTGTCGACACCGTGAAGAAAATCCAAAAAAATTAAATTTAAATCCGAAAGATAAAAAAGCCATTGTTAAAGTTCGTTCGAAAATAAACAAAGCGTGGAAATCAATGAAAAATTGGATAAACGAAGATCGGGAAATTCGAGAATGTTCGAATAATAATGTGAATGTAAAAAAACCTCTCACCATTGACGTTATAAAAGTATTGAAAAAAAATGAAAAAGACGTGGATGAAGATGAAACGGACACGACGATGGGACGTCGTCGTAGCGAAAGTCCCGATTCCGATATAAATAATCAAAAATTTTCCTTTTCCAACGAAAATATAAAATTTATTGACGTTGAAAAAAGGGAAAATTCTGATTCTGGAACTTATATGGACATGACGAGATGTCAAATTCCAGAATGTTCCACTGATATTTTTCAAAGTTTGACAATTTTGAGAAAAAAATTTGACGGTTCGTCTTCCGGTACTACTCCATCATTGAAAAAATTCAGAATTTATCCAGAGGTAAGATACAAACTGTAAAATTTTATTTACTCTATGAAACGAAACGAAACTGACCGTTTTTGTTTTGTTTGTTTTGCGCCACGATTTCAATCAATTTTTTTTTCGAAAGGTGGCAAAATAATTATCGAGACAAACAAGGCAAAATTCTAAAAGTCGTTTGTTATTGTACGAGGGCAACAAAGTCGAGACCCCAATTTTATTATTATTATTATTATTATATAATCAAACCAACCGTGTGCATGTGTTTCGATTATGACTCATTATTATTTATTTTTTTTTTTTTTTTGTTTCTCAAAAATTTTGTAAGAATCTCGCTTTGACAACGTTATAATTTACGCAAGTGGTTTTAGACAGTGTCAGGTGATTTAAACCGCTGACACGACGTTTAGTCAAAAATTAATTTAAAATCTATTTTGTTGTTAATCGTCTTCGAATCCGTAAAACTATACATACATATTTACATTTCACGAATAATAATAATAATAATAATATGGTAAAAATCAGGTTTTTATTAAGGCGTGGCAAAAGAAAAACTGACCGACCGCGGCGGTTATGGCGGTGGGGGCGGGGGCGGCGGCGGAATACTTCATTGCCAAATACGCGTATACTCGATGTTATTTAATACGATCAAGATGTATTCGTTACGTAATTATTTCGACATTTATTTTACATGCGAACATCGTTCCTTCCCTACCTCCCCTCTCCCTTTCCCCTCCCTCGCCCCCGTTTAAATCCCGAAAAAAATTGGCGGGTAAAAAATTATTTGAAAAAAAAATCGATTTTTTTTTTTTTAAATAAAAGGCGGTGATCCCATCATAATTTTTTTTTTTTTTTTACGTCATCACCCGTTAATCGCGATAGAAAAACTTTTTTTTTTCAACTTTCTTTTTGCGACAATTGAGAAATTTTTCAAAACTACGTAAAATATTTGAATGTGAATACGTTAAGCGCCATTTTAAATATGACAAATAATGTAGGTATTAAGGTATGAATTCTGTCGAAATTCGCATTCGGGTTCACGTAAAGGGCTACACACCGTCATCATCATCATTTTCGTAATATATATATGTTTTGCGTGGGAAAGTTGTAGGCCGTTCTTGTTTTCCCTGTTTGTACGTGTCCGTGTCTGTTTGTTTGTTTGTCTGTTTGTATGAGTTTAAGTAATTTAAATAAAACGCGTTTTTAAATGTGGGTGTGCATACCTGAATTTTCAAGGTGACAGTTAAATTCACGTAAAATATCGAAAACGAATCGATCGATCGATCGATTCTTTTTTATTATTTAATTATCGGCAATTAAAATTAATTTCTTTTATTATCGGTGTCGTAATAAAAAAAAAACATTCGGATGTTTCCGTCTAAATTCGTTACTTTTCGTTAAAACGACAAACGAGTAACAACGAAAACTCATCGGCATATTATTTATTTTAAAATTTTTTTTTTTTTTTAATTCCACGTCGCGAATGAACTTTCTAGAATTTTTGAATGATTGATTGATTGATTGATTGATTTTTTTTTAAAACCGCGAATTTGGTCGAATTTCTCTCTCTTACTGTTTCGCTTTGATTAATCGTATTTTTTTTATTTATTTTAAATAAATAAATAAATAAAAATTCGAAGGTTACTTCCACGTCAAAAAAAAAAAAAAATCGTTTCGTTTCATTTGCTTTCACTTTGATTTAAACGGTAAAAAAAAAAAAAAAAAAAACAAACGATGTGCAATCAACGGAAATTATTATTTCCTGTTGGCAAAATGGCGACCTAACAACCGACCGACCGATAAGTTCGTTATTCGCGAAAAAAAAATTTTCTTTTGTCACGACTTCGGCCATATTGAAATAACAAACGGAATCGACGGTTATTACTACGGTGTTACCTTTCATTTTCCTATCGTGTAAATACAGGTGTCAGGTATATGATTATTCAAGACATCGTGTTACTTATTGATCCTTTTCATCGAAATAAAACAATAATAATAATAATAATAATAATAATAATAATAATAATAATAATAATAATAATAAATGAATAAGTATATGTTAAGATTAAACCGGAAACTCAAATTACATTTAATACCAAAAGATATTTGATGCTGATTTGTTTTTTTTGTTTACGACTTTCACCGGTTCGCCGATTTATTTATTTATATCGTAACGTAATAATAAATATCAATGACGTATTAGAAAAAAAAAAAAAAATCGTGGCAGCAGAATGTTTTAAAAAAAAATTTAGATGTTAAATTTTTGCTAGTGTAAAAACGTCGTACGTACGTCCGTCCGTCGTTGACCGAGAGTAGTAAATTGTTAAGTAACGACAAAATAATACCTGAATTTGTACCTGTTTTCTCGTGTTTTTCTATCCCCTATTGATATATATGTCTCTCTGTCTCTCTCTTTCTCATTTTTTATATCCGTTTATTAGAATTTAATGTCCCGACATTTTTATCAAATTTCCATTACGGGCATAATTTCATGCCTTTTTTTTTTTTTTGTTTCTAATAACGTAAACAATTATTATTTATTTACATTTTTATGATAACGTTATCAGTAGACAAAGGGTTTATCAAAAAGTTAAGTTTTTATATCATTTTAAATTGCCCTGGAAAATATGTGTAATGTGGGAATTTTTTTTTTAAACAAGTATCTATCTAATCCCACGTTACTTTTACTCGAAATTAAATAAATTCGAACCCCCATTTTTTTTTGTAACCTTTACCCTTATTATTTCGACAAAAAAATCAAACGTGGAAGAATTCGTGTTTTTTTTTTTTTTTTCGTGTAAGTAGAAAAAAAGTAAAAAGTTAATAAACTAACGGTTTTTGTTTTTTTTTTTGCATAACAATCGGATTCGTACAAAAAAAAAAAAAAAAAAAAAAAACGCGTTACGCGAGCTAATTATTATTATTATTATTACGAACGTCTTCTTTTTTTTTTTTTTATAGCCAACGAACTTTCGTCGACGATCAAATTTTTTTGCTTAATTAGTAAAAATGACTTCTTCCACGTTCGGTTAAAAATTAATTGATTTTATTATTATTATTATTATTATTATTATTATTATTATTATTATTTACACGTCATTTGATCCTAAAACTTTTTTAAACCGCAAAATATAACAAAAAAAAAAAAAAAAATTGTTTATTTTTTAAATTTTCGCTTCGTAAAGCATAAAATAATAATAATAATAATAAATGGTAAAATTACACAACGTCCGCCATTTTTTTTTAAAACAAATCAGCTAAAATAAATGATGATGATGATGATAATGATTGATTAATAATAATTTTTTTTTATCTGTATTTACGTGAGAATTCAACGAGACACGATTTTTTTTTTTTTTTCACATGTTCTTGTGCCACGTTCGTACGTATGTATTTTCTCATGGTTTATTGTTTATATTTTAATTTATTTAAAATCATACGAGATTTTATATCGATAATTATTATTATTATTATTATTATTATTAATTAATAAGATTTTTATCCGACGATGTCGACAATTGTCCCCGTTACGCGCGTGTGTGCGTGTACGTTTGTTCGCAAATTGTCTTTGTCGCCATTTTTTTTTTTTTTTTGCTATTACGAAATTATTTAAACCTTGAACCTTTATGGGGTCACACACGATCTCTGGCGGAAAATTATCGAAACAAAAAAAGTAAACAAAATGGGAAAACGTTCTCTCGAATCGGATAAACGACCAACGACAACAATACCAACTTTGGAAAAAAAAAACGATGATGATGATGATAATAATAATAATAATAATAATAATAATAATAATAATATTGATTTTGTTCTTTATAAAAAAATTACATAACGCGAAAGTAAGTAAGTAACGATAATAATAATAATAATAATAATAAAAATAAATATTTCCGATACGAAATTTTATTTACTGTCAAGGGTCATAATCAAAGTACCTGAACTCGAAAGGAAAGGTAGCGACTATCTCTCTCTCTCTCCCTCTTGTCTACGGCTAATTTTTTGACCTAATCGATAACCTTTTTTTTTAAGGTACAGCAAGAGGAAAAATTCGTAAAACGAACGTTGTGTCATTTAGAAAGTTATTTTTCGAATGATTAATAATAATTACCTTTTAACGTTTTTATAATAATAATTTTTCGTGGAAATAGATGGAAAAAAATGATCGAACAATCATTTTTCTATGAAAACAAACAAACAAACAAACAAACAAAGTTTTTGTTTTCTTTTAAATTCTCACGTCTTTGTTATGTTCGCGATGAAGGACGAATTTTCATCATTGTTTTATCATCGATTGATTAAATTAAAAAAAAAAAAAAAAAACTTTTGCGAATCGTTTGTTATAAATACTGATAAAATGGTATACGGATACCTTGACGACCTTAATTAATAATAATAATAATAATAATTGACTGGATATTTAAAAAAAAAATTTTTTTTTTTTGGAACTACTGGAGAAATTGTAAGTTAAAAACCTTTCGATCGAATCGATTTTAAAAACATAATGATAATAAATATTCGATTGTTGTTGTTATCATGTACACCTGATACCTAGTATTATTATTATTATTATTATTATTGGCACGTTTTTCGTCTCAGCAAGATGAATCGTTTTTTTTTTTTTTTTTTTTTTCTCTTCCACAAACAAGTTGTGGGCTCAACTTTCCCTTTCGCCGAGATCAACGTACTTCCATGCAATGTTAATTAACGTAATTTAAATTTATGGAGAAAAAAAAAAAAAAAAACTTTCTCTCGTCTCTTATTTCGCCTTTTGTTATTATTATTATTATTATTATTTTCGTCGCTCCAGACGATTTTTTTTTTTGGATAAAAAAAAAACACGATTGCCCTTGTTCGACCTTTCGTACATACACCTGTTGTGCGAGGTGTATGTACGAGGTATCGATTTCCGATGACGTTTTCGAATCATCGAATTTTTTTTTTTTTAATCCGCGGAAACTTTGACATTTAATATTATTATTATCATTATTATTATTATTATTATTATTATTA
>NW_002987835.1:461821-465269 GCF_000006295.1 Pediculus humanus corporis | reverse complement strand
ATTATTATTATTATTATTATTTATGGCTCGAAGGGTATAAAAACGATTCCGACTTGTACCTTACATATATGATAACGTAATGATTACTGCCACGTTTTTTTTTTTTTCCCCCTCCATTAACAATTATTATTATTATTTTTTTATCCCTTTCTCTATCTCTTTCTCTTCTCCGTTTCATCATAACGGTTTGAGGCTCACCCCCTCCCCTCTTCCCCCTCCCCCCGGGAAGAAAAAATGTTATTTAGGACATGTTGTATTTTTCATCTGTCGCTTTTTTTGTTGTTGTTGTTGTTGTTCCGTTTGGAAAAGTAATAATAATAATAATAATATTTTTTTTGTACAAGTTGGCCTTGTTTTTTAAAATTATAGAAACTAACTAAAGAGAGGTAACAACATCTTGACATTTATAAAAAAAAAATTAAAACGATCCGGTCGAGAAGGATAAAAAGAAATTTTTAACGTTGATGATGACATTGGAAATGAAAGAAACCGGTACATGAAAGTTGAATAATTGTTTCGTTTAAATCAAAGAATTCGTTTTTTTTTTTTTTTCATTTTACCCTAAATAAATATTTTTTTGTGAAATGTACGTTTCCTGTTTTTCTAATCACGATTACTTCCTGTCGCGTTTATTCGAGTAAAAGAGGTACGTGCGTATTCAAATAAGACGTTTAAACACACGTATTAGGTGACATACGATGCGACTACGAAAATCCTATCGTGGCAGTAGTAGAAAAAAGAAAAAACCGTATACGATTTGTCTAAAACCACTTTATACGAATTAAAAAACGTTTAACTACCGCCACGTCACGCGGGATAATTTAAATTTATTAATATTTAAATAATTACTCGTGTGTTTGTTGTGTAAAACAATCGAAATTTGTTTGTTTGTTTGTTTGTACCAAATGATTTGCCTTTCCCCTCTCCTCCCTCTCTCCCTCTCTCTCTCTCTCTAATTCTCACGGAGTTAATTATTGCAACAGAAAAATTTAAATTTAATTAACGAACATTCGTTCGAATTTTTCGAACCGCCCTTTCGAGATTGTAGTAGCATTAAATCCGCGGTATAATGCAACACGATAATAATAATAATAACTTGTAATGATTATTGAAGTTGTAAATTAACGTTAAGTGGTGTTGTTGCTGCCACCATTTGTCGTTTCGTCATTAAGAGAGAGAGAGAGAGAGGAATAATAATAATAATAAAATTTGTTTGTTTTTACCTTTGTTGCGTTTAACCCTCGTTCCCTCGTTCCCTGATTTATGTATGTGGATGTAAATTTTGAATTGTTTTGTGAGTCTCGTTCCCTTTGATGTAAATTTATGTTTGTTTGTTTGTTTGTTTGTTTGTTGAATCTTCTTTATATACATAAATAGAAAAAAAAATTTTATAAGTGGGTCTTCCCTGGGGTGCCGTCACTGTATCAATTACAACAACAAATCATGAATTTCGAAAAGCGAAACCATATTTTTAAATTTTTTTTTTTTTTACTTACCGTTTATAAAAGTAGCGTAACTGACATTTTGACGGTTGTATTCGATTTAATTCAAGGGCGTTAATTAGTTCCATGGTTTAAAAAAATATCATCCAAAATTCATTTTGAAAAACAAACAAATCGTTTGTATATAATTTCTTTTTTTTTTTGCCAAACAAACGAAACGGTTTGTTTTTAACACCTTCTCCAGATGATGATGATGATGATAGTGGTTTGATGTGCCTAAAAAAAAAAAAAAGAAGATGATTATAATTTAAAAAGTTTTAAAACAACATCCGGTTTTATATTATATAATATTATTTAACGAGAGAGAGAGAGAGAGAAAATCAACCGATTATCGATCATGATTGATTGTTACCCCGTTGTTTGTTTGTACCTTAAAAAAAATGTTTTTGTGACATTAAAACCACCGGTTTTTTGAAAATGATTTCATTTTGATAGCAATGGCGGAGGTTGTGATGATGACGACAATTTAAACGTTTTTGACTGGAAAATTTTTTTATTATCCATAACTGGAAAATTTTTACAACTTTCTAATTTGTGTAAGATATCTTAATTGTTATTAAATTTAATAATCACTTCCTATTTAAATCAGGTTGTTAAACAGGTAGAGGAAGTCCGTTGGATTTTAAACAAACTGGAGTGTCTGTGCGTGTGCGTGTGTGTGTGCGTGCGCGTGCAATTTCTCGTTTATCGTTATGTAAAATTGACAAAAAAAAAAAAAATGTCGAAAGCGTTTTGCGACGGGAGGAAAAAAAAAATAAAAATATTTCGTAGCGTTTTCGTTTTTTTATAAATTGGAGCATCTCCAGTTGAAATATTTCCAACGGTGAGAAAAAAAATTATTATTATTATTATTATTATAAAACGAAAACGGTTTTTTTTTAAATTGCACAAACCGCGCCGAAACACTCCTCCTCCTCCCCCTTTCCCCTCCCCTCCCCCACCCTCGAGACAACCCAATTACGATAATTTAAACGCCGGTAACAATTATAACAACCTAATAATTATTTACTTTATGGAGAGAGAGAAAAAAAAAAGGGCGGACATTTTTAGTTAAAATGGACTTTGGCCATTTTTCTTTCCCTTTCTCTTGCTCATTGTAAAAGCGACAACCCTTTAAGGTTGCTTAAGGTTTACTTAAGGTCGAATTATAAAACTAAAAATAAAGCTAAAGAAATTTTTTGCGTGTGAAAAATGTGTCGCCATCACCATCGACCTGTCGCCTCGAACAAAAAATTTTGTTTGTTTGTTTGTTTGGGTTTATCTTATTTAAAAAAAAAAAAAAATAAAATTTAATTTATTAATTTAGTGAAAAGAAGTTTTCCTTCGTATTACGTTGTGCTAAGGACGATTAGATATTTGAATTTGTAGGAGTTAATCGATTCTCTCATTATTATTATTATTATTATATTACTCGTTTCGCCATTTTTTTAATTATCTTGCAAAAAAAAAAAACTCCGAATCCGAATCATCACCGATTTGAAATTAATAATAATTTATTGTTATACTAAAACGATATGTGTGCCCCTATGGATATTCATTCATTATTTCTAGAAGTTTCTAGCCTAAGTGGGCTTAAGTGCCCTCGATGGACTTTTTTTTTTTTTTTATGCGTTCGTGATTGTGTTTATCTGTTCTACATCCAGTCATTGAATACAACAACAACAACAACAACAAACGATGAGATTATTCAAGGTTTTTTTTTTTTTTTTTTTTTTGAGGTTAGGGTTGATCACCTTGAAATTATCGTACGAATAGAAAAATGGAGTTTTAAAAAAAAAAATCAATAATTTTTAACCCCGTCAAGGTTTTCATATATATAAACAATCCGACATATTTGAAATTTTTTTTTGGTATTTTCCGGTACGTGGGAGCAGATAATTTTACTCACTCGACGTCAAAATAATAAATGTAACGAAGGAAAAACCTAACTAACTTAATTATTATTT
>NW_002987835.1:451773-461801 GCF_000006295.1 Pediculus humanus corporis | reverse complement strand
TAATTAATATATATATATATATATATATATATATATATATATATATATACATTTTTAAAAAATACGTGTAATAAACATACAAATGTTACTTTTATTCTTTAACGAAACGATGGAATGATTTATTATTATTATTATTATTATTATTATTATTATTATTATTATTATTCATTATCATTTTTTTTTATTTGGAAAAGTCGGTCGAGTTTAACGATAAAAACTATTTTAAATTTTTTTTTTTTTAAACTTTCCCTTTTTTTACGTCGTCTGAAAAAAATGTCGTCCGAAAAAAGAAAATATGCAAAAAAATTTCTATTATATATAATAATAATTCGATTTGAAATTGGCAAAGGTGTGCCGCCATCGCATCGTTTTAATAAATTGAATTAATTAATTAATTAATAATAATAATAATAATAATAATAATAATAATAATAATGAAGAAAATGATAATGATAATAATTTTTATCTTGACCCATTCCCCCCCCCGTCTTTTATTCAACCTTGTTGCAACAACATCATTGAACTTAATCAAGGTTAATAAATAATCAGGTGAATTATTATTCATTCGCCCACGCATTGACTTATATAAAAATAATAATAATAATAATAATAATAATAATGATAATAAAAACTACGTAACGTCTCGCAAACGATTAAAAAAAAAAAAAAACAAATTTTTATAAAAATAATTCGTTCGTTTCCGGTGTATCCGTTAGCGAAAAAAAAAAAAAACCGCAAAAAATTCCGATCAGATTATTTTGCTACCGGTTAAACGAACAGGAAATATTTAAAGAATAATAATAATAATTTCCCCCCTCCCCCGAAATACACGTAAAATCGTCTGCTACCACGCCGGGGGGAGAAATAAAAAAAAAATTATTTATTTATTGATTTAAGAGTGAGTTTAAATTACAGTCGACATTTAATAATACAACTTGTTGTTGTTGTTGTTTAACGATTGTGAAAAGAATAATAATAATAATAATAATGATAATAATGATGATGATGGCGTTGAAAAGTGTAAGAAAATAATATTTTTTTAAAAATTTCTTCTTACCTTTGCGGTCACCCTTGAAAATTTTTTTTTTTTAAAACTTTTTAAGTCTTCTCGTGATGACGTTGTTGGTTTCCCTTTCCTCCCCCTCCCCCTCCTCCCCATTTTGACGCTGTCGGGTTTCGATTGATTTTTTTTGAAAAAATTTTATCCTAAAAAAAAAAAAAATAAAAAATGTTTTACGATAATTTATGAAAGTCAAAAGAAAGAAACTTTCTACTTTTTGTTATACGATATGAATTCAATGATAAATCATCATAGGTCGTATAAAAATTATTATTATTATTGAATTTAAATTATAACTGACCACCACGTGTAAAACACACGTGCGACTTTTTTTTTTTTACCTAATTAATATATATATATATATATATACATTTTTAAAAAATACGTGTAATAAACATACAAATGTTACTTTTATTCTTTAACGAAACGATGGAATGATTTATTATTATTATTATTATTATTATTATTATTATTATTATTATTATTATTATTATTATTATTATCATTATCATTTTTTTTTATTGGGAAAAGTCGGTCGAGTTTAACGATAAAAACTATTTAAAATTTTTTTTTTTTTAAACTTTCCCTTTTTTTACGTCGTCTGAAAAAAATGTCGTCCGAAAAAAAAAAATATGCAAAAAAATTTCTATTATATATAATAATAATTCGATTTGAAATTGGCAAAGGTGTGCCGCCATCGCATCGTTTTAATAAATTGAATTAATTAATTAATAATAATAATAATAATAATAATAATAATGATAATAATAATAATGATAATGATAATAATTTTTATCTTGACCCATTCACCCCCCCGTCTTTTATTCAACCTTGTTGCAACAACATCATTGAACTTAATCAAGGTTAATAAATAATCAGGTGAATTATTATTCATTCGCACACGCATTGACTTATATAAAAATAATAATAATAATAATAATAATAATAATAATAAAAACTACGTAACGTCTCGCAAACGATTAAAAAAAAAAAAAAAACAAATTTTTATAAAAATAATTCGTTCGTTTCCGGTGTATCCGTTAGCGAAAAAAAAAAAAAAACCGCAAAAAATTCCGATCAGATTATTTTGCTACCGGTTAAACGAACAGGAAATATTTAAATAATAATAATAATAATTTCCCCCCCTCCCCCGAAATACACGTAAAATCGTCTGCTACCACGCCGGGGGGAGAAATAAAAAAAAAAATTATTTATTTATTGATTTAAGAGTGAGTTTAAATTACAGTCGACATTTAATAATACAACTTGTTGTTGTTGTTTAACGATTATGAAAAGAATAATAATAATAATAATAATAATGATAATAATAATAATAATAATAATAATAATAATAATAATAATAATGATAATAATAATAATAATAATAATAATAATAATAATAATAATAATAATAATAATGATAATAATAATGATAATAATATCGTGAACTAGTTAAATGTCAGTAATATATGACAAAATTATTATAATAACGTAATTTTTTTTTCTTTTTAATGATTTCAGTAATGACGCCATAATAAAAAAAAAAAAAAATTTCAATTAAGTTAAATTTTAGTCTATTAAAAATTTACAACAATTGATTATAATTTATTCACACGTTAAAAATTATTATTATTATTATTCTCCCTCCCCCCCTTCTTGTTTTCCCTGGAAAAAGAAAAAAACCTTTGTTTAATTTAAACCCGAGTCAATTTTAAAAAATTCTCACTTTAATATGTGTGATGACGTAATAAATTTTTTTTTTTTTTTTAAATTCATTTTATTCCAAAAAAAATTTTATTTTTTAATCATTATTATTATTATTATCATTATTATCACCACGATCATCATCATCATTATTTTGTTTCTTTTGGGTCAGATAATTCACCTTGAAAGAAGAAGAAAAAAAAAAAAATTTACTTTTTTCTTTTTTCTCTCTTTTTACGCGTAATGTTAATAACGTAATTTTAAAATAATAATAATAATGATAATGATGATGATGATGATGATGATGATGATGATGATTTTAATTTAAAATTAAAATTCTGACCTCATGTTATAATTCTTAAAAAATTTTTTTGTAAAATTATACATTTTTAAATTTTATTGCCATTTACACGACACGTGATTAATTATTATTATTATTATTATTATTATTATTACTATTATTATTATTATTACTATTATTATTATTATTATTATTATTATTATTATTATTATTATTATTATTATTATTATTAAATTTTAAATTTCGTTTTTTCAAAGTAAAACCTTTTTTGTTTTTTTTTTTTTTTTACGAATTGATAAAATTGATAAAAAAGGTTTGGAAAAAAAAAAACATACCTGAAAATATGAGCGACGTATGAGTTCCTATCCATTAAGGTTAACTATCCATATCGGCGAATTGTTTATCATCACTCGTATTGATACCTACAATAAATATAATCGCCATTATTGAATGAATAATTTTTTTCCGTTTCCGGTTCTTTTTTACACAAAATAAAAAAAATACAAAAATTAAAAATTAATGCAGTTAGTATAAATAATATAACTATGGGTACGCTACAAAAAATTCTTTTAAATAAAAACATTTTCATTTTGATTAAGGGTTGCCAACATGTATCGGGAGGAGGGGAGGGGGAAAATTATTTTTCAAAAGTTTTTTAAATTTCCCGTCGGAACATTTAGAAAACGAACGAAAAGAAAAAAAAACGCTTCGTATAAATTATAATTTAATTTTTTAGTCAACCGTAAAACTTCTGCCACGGAAAATTATTTTTTTTTTTGTCGTACTCGTTAGGAAATTTTCAAGGTCGACGTAAGAGAAAAAAAAAAAATTCTAATTACACGATATTTCAATGACAACAACGTGTTGTACGGTTTTATCGCCTTATTAAATATTAAAAATAAATGAAATGTCATTTTATGAGTTGATTGTCCAGAAATTAAATGGTACAACAAAAGCATAAATGAAACAAACGGAAATAGATAGAGATAGCGAGAGGAAGAGAGAGAGAGAGAGAGAGAAAGTCAATAAAAAGAAAATTTTTCCTTCTTTCAAAATGAAAGAAACGTTTTTTTTTTAAACTAAAATTATTTTATTAAGATCAGGAAGTAATTTTAAATATAATTGCTTTCTAAACTTTGTGACAGTAAAATTACTTTGCAATTAATTAATAAGTAAACGTACGTATGCATAATACATAACGGTTTTCCCGCGCGACAAGTTTTTTCCCGTAAAAGTGGCAGCAGACAAAAAAAAAAATTTTTTTTAAATATACTCGAATGAAAACAAAATAGGAAAGAAATTAATAAAAGTATCGAAATAAATCGATAAACCCCTCCCCCCTCGCGATCTATTCATTAACGTAACAATAATAATAATACTTCGATTTGATTTTTCCCTCCTCCCCTCGCCCCTCGCCCCTCCTCCCGTTTTCGCAATTCCTTTAATTGGATTTGATTTAAAGGAAAGACACGAAAGTGCAATACCTCAAATATCCTCTAATCTTTGGGGAAAGGGGGGGGGGAAATCAATAAATTATTCTACCATTCTACAATTCGATATTTTTAAATTTACCGTTGAAAAGAGATAGAAAGAGATAGAGATAGGAAAAAGTGGGACTTTAAATAATAATAATAATAATTAAAATTACACAACCTGTGACGTAACAACATCCATAGACCAACAGCAACGAATATCAGTGCCGTATGCCGATATAATTCGACCTACATCTATAAAATTTCCATTTTTTCGTTCCGTCACTTCTTCCATCGTCGAATAAAATAAATTTAGTGTTAAAAAGTTGGTAAAACTGTAACAGAGAGAGAAAGAGAGAGTGAGAGATGAATTAACAATGTGATAATATTTAAAAAAAAAAGTAATAATTATTTAAATCTATAATTAAATCGACCTAAATTTAAAAAAAAATTTTTTTTTTTTAAAACGAGACGACGTAATTTAGCAGAAGAAAAAAACTATTATTATTATTATTATTATTATCATAGTTAAAGATATCTAATCGATATCCGATATAAAACTTTTAAATAATTTTTTTTTTTTTTTTTTTTTTTGTAAATTAATTATCAGGTATCTGTAATCAGTCGTATGTAATCGGTCATTCAATATGGATGAAATTTTTTTCAACGATGATTTCGAATCGATTTTAATACGTGAAAAAAGTTTAACGAAAAAAATGAAAAAAAAATTTGAAAATGCCGGAATTAGATTAGAAAATATGAGAAAATCATCTAGGAAAATTATTTTAACGTCTCGTTATCAGTTATCATCATCATCATCACCGAAGGTTATTTATTTATTTATTTTTTGTTTATCGTTTGTTGTTGTTGTCGTTCCGCGTGTTTGTTTGTTTGTTTGTTTATTGTGATTGTTACGTTTCGCTCGATTTAAAATTATTTATTTATTTACGTACCTTTATCGAGTACAGGTCCTTCAAATTTTTTAAAATTATGTAAAATGATGACGTCAAATCGGGCAACATAATAATAATAATAATAATTAATTAAATTATTTTAAAATCTGCAACGAGAAAAATAAAAAAAAACAAGTTAATTATTATAAATAATTTGCTAAAATTTTGTTATTAATTAAAATTTTTTTTTTTTTTTTTTGCTGTTGGCAACATTAACATACAATTATATATATATATAATATTACGTAACGTTTTTCCCCTTTCTCTCTCTCTCTCTCTCTCTCTCTCTCTCTCTCTCTCTCTATTTTTTATTTAAATGATGCAATTTTTGTTATGCACAAATAAAAACTTGATGCCATCTAAGACAAACCATCATTTTTTTTTTTTTTTAATAATAAAAATAAATAAATAATTTTCGAAACCGAAATGAATTTTTTTTTTTATCTTGCGCAAAATAAATATTAAATAATAATAATAATAAAGGCCCCAATATGTATTATATAAACAGGAGAAAAAAAAAAGCAGAAGAAATCATGTTGCAATCGATCGAATCATTTTTTTTTTTTCACACACATACCAAAAAATTTATTTATTTATTTTTTTTTTCGTGGGCCGCATCGATTAATTATTATTATTATTATCATTATGTAATTTAGAAAAAATCAATAAAAATCAATCGAATGAATTTTTATTGATTTGTTTTTTTTGTCGTGCGGAATAAATAATTATTTAATAATTCAATGTATTTTTATTAGTCTACGAAAATCACGATTCACCTGCATAAACCTGATTTAATAATAATAATAATAATAATAATAATAATAATAATACATTGTAAATACTTGTACCTAATTACGGGTACGATTTCAAGGTTTGCACGCATTTTCAACGCAAGAAAGTCGTTATTTCCTATCAATTTAATTGCCCACGAATTTATCTTTGATTTCGGTTTTTGTACATTGAAAAAATATTATTATTATTATCCTTATTATTATTGTTGTTTTCATCTGCGACATTGTTTTTTCGTTTTCTGCAATAAAAATAAATAGTTAGTTTTATGACAGTCGACGCACGCACACGCACACGCACACGCACGCACACAATCCGGTAATAAATTCTTACTTTTTGTTTTTAGGGTCAAAATGGATTCGAAGAATTGAGACGATATATAAAACAAGGCGGAGATTTTTGTAAAGAGCTCAGCGTCATTCTTCAGGAAAGGTAAGATGAAAACTATGCTCCATTGTTGTTATAATGCAAGTAATTGAGGCAAATAAATTTAATGGTGTGAATTCGATGATTTAGATCTGAAGCTGAAAATCAATATGCCAAAAGTCTCAGCAAATTATCACATAAATTGCTCAAAACATCCAAAGATGCTGTCGGTACGGTTTCCGAAGCCTGGCAAAGACTCGGTGCAGAAATGGAAGTTCAAAGTGAAATTCATAGAAATTTTGCCGTTGCTTTGAGCGAAGACGTTGTTAAACCATTAAAACAATTAATTGATTCTCAACATCGAATTCGTAAAAACGTCGAAGGCGTCGTCGACAAAACAGGTAAATCAATGTCACCACTGAAAAAAAAAAAAAAAAAAGTTGAATTGTTTTGTTCGTGCCTTAATTTTTTTTTTGTTTGTTTTTTAAGCTAAAACTTTAACGGAATGGCGACAAGCAGAATGTAAAAGTAAAAAACAAAGTTTTTTATGCGCGAGAGAAAATGAAAAATTACAAGACACAATATTGGATGTAAGAAATAATAGAAATGCAAGTACTTTGCATTTACACCATCACAATCATAAAAATGTGTCAGATAAAGAATCTGCCAAGGTTAGATATTTATAAAACAACAACAACGACAACGACAAAGATTATAAATAATAATAATAATAATAATAATATTTTTCAGTTGGATTTAAAAAGGAAAAAGGCTGAAGAATCCGTTAAAAAAGCTGATATTGAATATTATAGCTTTTGCGTGAGAGCAGAAAGATGTCGGCTCGATTGGGAATCAGCTGTGACAAGAGGAAGTTATTGTTTTCAGGGATTGGAAGAAGAAAGATTATCTTGTTTAAAAAATTTAGCTTCTTGTTATCTAAAACATTTCAAAGAAATCGGACCAAGGCTCACACAGGTTGTGTTTAATTAAAAATTTTAATTTGCAGCGAATTGAAATTTCCATCGTAAAAATTTTGCAATTAAAAAAATAATAATAATGATAATAATCAAAAAATATCGATTTTGTTACAGTCTTGCGACCGACTAACGGAGCCGATCGAAACCTGTGACGTCACAAGAGATATACAAACGGTAGCTGCTATGAAAGGATCTGGTCAGCTCGTACAAGAACAATTACTCCCTGATTTTTATGCCGAACACGTTACGTTGGCCATGAACCGGGAAAGACGCAAACAAGCTTTACTAAAACTTTTACAATTAATAAGACAAGATTTGGAAAGAGAAAGACGTGGGAAAGAAGGAGTTGAAAATTTACAAAGAGCACTACAGCAAACTCCAAATTTCGGTGCGGAAGAATCTCAACAAAATGTCGACGAAAAATTACACCACGTAAGATTTTTTCAAATAAAATTTTAAATAAACCGTAAAACTTTTAATTAAAAAAACTGACGTCATTTCAGATGAAATCAATGTTAATTTATTTGGAAGCGGCGAGGTATAAAGTTCAAAGTGCGCTTACAGAATTAGACGGAAGACCTAAACCTCCTCATCCTTTAGCATCTCACATACACATGACGCGAGATCGTCAGGGATTACAACAAAGTATATTAAGAGTACCTTATTGGGCTAAAAATGAAGCCATGGGAGAAAGAACGGGACAAGATTCACCGGATTGGACCGGACGCGAAGCAGGTGATGGTACTTCGGTTCAACCTGATAGCGATTTCGGTAATTATCGATTAAATGAAAATAACATCGCAAGTACCATAACAAAACTAAACGCCATATTTTCTCATAGACGAATTTTCAAGCGCCGGAAGCGAAAAAGATTATCAATGCAGCGTGTATAACGTGCCAATTATATCCGAATGCAACGGAGACACGGACAAAACAAATTTGGGTCAATGCAGGGCTCTCTACGAATACACTGCTAAAGTTTACGACGAATTAAACCTGAGAATCGGTAATCATCATCATCACAACAATCACGAAATCATTAATACAAACAAAAAAACAAATTTTAAATTACATTTTGTTTTCAGGAGACATAATTAAAATTCACGACAAACATCCTGACGGTTGGTGGCTAGGAGAACTCGAAGGTGTCATCGGCATATTTCCTGCAACATACGTAGAAGAAATTAATGCGTTAACACCATGAAAGAAAGAAGTCGAAAAATAATAATAATAATTAAATAAATTATCACCATTATCGCCTGAAAGAACTAATTTCCTATCCGTTATTATATATCGTTCAACTGACCTAAAAATAAAAAAACAATTAATATCAATTTCATTTCATTACATTTTTTTTTTTTTTTTTTTTGTTAAATAATTTTGTAACATCAAAAGAGATGGTTACATTACAATAAATACACACACATTTGTATCTTAAAATCTATGTAGTTGTTATAAATAAAATTATTAAGTTTACTAAAACTCCATTTAGGAAAAAAAAATGAAAATGGTTTTTTTTTGAGTATCATACATACACACACACAAACTTCCCATAAAATATATCAAAATGGATAATAATTCAAAGTAACGCGATAAATTAATCCAGAATTCATTCATTCATGCATAAAATGGCATGCGTTGCAAAAAAAAGTGATTACAATACAAATTTTTTTTTTATAATTATTTATCAACCTTACTCGTTTTATAATTTGTGTGAAATTAGAATTTGATGACGTTGCATAAATGTGCTCCGCCATTTTGTAGAATTTTTAGAACAGTGAATATGTTTGTCATTTTTATTTTAAATGTGTTGTGAATATCATTTGAAGTTTTTGCCTACATGGAAAAAAAATATATATATTAATAATAGCAATAAAATGGTGGAAATGTTTTTGTTTGTTGTTAGTGTTTATTAAAACGAATGAGTAGATTTATATGTAAAAATGTACAGTGTGAAAAAATTATATATGAACTTACGAGAATTGATTATAATCTTGAATGTTTTTTTTTTTTTTAAATATTATTTTTGTATAAGATGGCTGGATATAAATTATTTTTTTAAAAATTTAATTCCTTAGTGAAATATCATTAACCAGCGTAATGTTAATCTTGTTCGAATTGCCTATAAAAAATATTAAAAAAATTAACAACCGTATTAGAAATGGTTTGCATACCTTTTTGTTTTTCGTTTTCAATAAAATTTAAATTATTGTTTAAATAAAACCGTTATTTTATTATATATCGAATAAATAAATCGATTATGTATATTTACATTGTTAAATTAAAAGTAATTTATTATTTAAATAATCATTTTTTACAAATAAATTATCCCTTACACAAACGAATCAAATTTGTTCGCTTCAAACATGGCGTCCGTCATCATCGATTTTGAAATTTAACGAACTT
>NW_002987835.1:413471-451337 GCF_000006295.1 Pediculus humanus corporis | reverse complement strand
GGCATCGTTTTTAATAATAAAATTAAATAAAAATTTTATTGGCTCTTTTAATAATCAGTTGAATTAATTATTGGCTCAAAATACTTTTGTTGTTGTTTTTTTTATAGTTTGATAAAAAACAAAAACAAAAAATAAACTTTTGAATATATGAGAGCAATGACCTAAATAATTGCGTAAACAAAAAAAATCCATTTCAAAGCATGCATGTGGGTTTTTATATTAGGAAATTGAGAAAATAATTATAATGTATTACCATAGTTTTATTTGTTATATTATTATTATTATTAATTATTTTTACATTTTAAATATTGTCTTTATTATCTTTGCGAACAAAGCATCATGATCTTGAAAGGCTTGTTTTGCAAAAAAAAAAAAAAAAAAAAAACTTATACATATATCTAACATGGTAGATGTTAATTAAAAAGGCAGCAGTAAACCGAATTAAATATTTTTTTATCCAGCAGTTTTTTTTTTATAACAATATATATATATATATATTTTTTAATCAGCTCACTACGTTTTGTAAACTTTCCCCTTTTTCCCCTTAAAAAAAAAAAAAAAAACAATTTAAAAATAAAAATAATAAAATAACAACAACAAACGCCCTCGCGCCATTTTCCGCGTGTTTCTTTTATTCCCATTCATTTCTCTATTTAAAAAAAAAAAAAAAAATTATTTTTCTGCAGCTAAACTGCTACTTCGAATGTATAGTGCAGGTGTGGGCATGTAAAGGTGAATGTAGAAAAAATGGCACTTGCAACCGAAGGAAAACTTTTTTTTTTTATTATTTAAAACCGAAAATTGAACCTTGGATCAATCGGTGATGCTGATTTGTGCAAATCCAATAAGCGCTTTATCATCTGCAACTTCGTTGGTTCCACAACCAGAATTCTTTAAAAAAAAAATTTTTTTAATTAAAGATTATTTAAATTTGTGGTTGTTGTTTCCCCCCCCCCCCAATTGATTGTTCGCTCACTCACCAAAGGAAACGTGACGGCTCGTAGTAGTCCTTGACTGTCTATAAGCTTTTGAAGATTAGCAGCTATTGCAATTATGTCTTTACCATCTACAAGACCAGCTTGCATTAGTTCCGTTGCAATACCTTCGGCCGAATCTTTACCGATTCCAAATTCAAATCGTATATCATTTAATTCTTTTTTAGGATTTCTAAAACAACAAACAAACGAACAAATTATAATAAGGGAGAAATGTTTTCCTCTTTGGTTGTTGTTTGTAGACTATAAGGTACCTCATGCGAAGAACTAAATTAATTGGTGCCGCATTTTGAGTCGAACCTTCGGCTTCTACCTCATCTTCGCTCCCACTCGATGCGGCTGCTATCGAATTCATTGGTTTCTCGGTTACTTCATCATCCGACGATTTATCCTCTTCTTCCGAACTCCAAACCCATTCACCGGTCACGGTTCGATGCAAACGTCCGCTTGCTCCCGATTGACGTTTGCTCGCTTTTTGAACTCTTGCTTCGACGCTGGGCCCAATGGCGACCAACGTTTGTTGCAAATATTTTTTATCTTTTGCTTTTCTAAAAAACGGATGTTTCAATAGTTCCGATGCCGGTGGCCTGAAATCATTTCAAAATCGTTCGAATATATAATTAAAAAAAATATGAATTTAAAAAAAAAAAATAATAATTTCGCTTCGCCAAAAACGAATAGATAATAATAATAATAATAATAATAATTGTAAATATTAAAAAAACCTTGTTAGATAATTAAGGAAACAGTGTGTGATTATAAGCGAAAAAAGGCGTATTCAAACAATTGAAGCCGGTGCGATACCTCTTTGATGGATCTTTTTGTAAACAATCCACCACCATTTTCCTAAATGTTTTCCCGTAAGCTTTGTATTGATCTTTTTCTTCTGCACCGGTGTCCAATGTCGGAGGCTCGTTTTGAAGTGTTAACATTAATACTTTCATTGGAGGATACTTGTGATAGGGAGCCGTGCCGGTCGCCATTTCTATTGCGGTTATACCAAATGACCAAATATCCGCTTTGAAATCGTACCCGTGATCCTAAAAAAAAATTATAATATTTAAATACTAGTTAAAAAATTTTTTTTTCAAATTCAAATTTTTTTTCATTCAAAATCGAAAGTTTTTTTTTTTTTTTTCGTGACGCAAACACGAAGTTTTACTGCGGCAACTTTCACCGCCATTATACACGATTAAAATATTTATTTATTAATTTTAATTTTGTTCGAAATGTAGCAATATGCAAAATAAAAAAAAATTACCTGTTCCATAACTTCTGGAGCCATCCAACAAGGAGTTCCTACAAATGTATGTCTAACTTTTTGTCTAGAAAGATCTCTTCCAGTAGCTAACCAGGCACTAACTCCAAAATCAGCAATTTGAACGCTTCCATCTTCTCCCAATAAAATATTACCAGCTTTTATGTCTCTAAATAATAAAAAAAAAAAAAAAACAAATTTAAGATATATTAAATATAATTAATTTGGTAGACGAAACCATTTTTGTTTCGAGAAAAAAAAAAAAAAAAAAAATAATAAGTACCTGTGAATCTGACCATTACAATGAAAATATTCTAAACCTTTCAAAACTTCTTTCAATACTGTAGCTATTGTACTTTCATCGAAAACTCCATGTTTACAATTAGAAACTCTCATTTTGTGTTTAATGACATCTAACAAAGAACCACCTTCTAATAATTTTAAAACGAGCCAAAGTTCTTCACGAACGACAAACGAAGTGTAATAAGTTACTACATTTTCATGATTACAACTTGACATGGCTTGAATTTCTTTCTGAAAATTAAATAAAAATAAATATTCGAGTGGTTGGTAAGTTAAAAAATAATAATAATAATAACTCACCAATAATTCATCCATGCTCGTGTTCCATTTTTCCAAATTGATTCTTTTGATTGCACATTTTTCCTGCCTCGGTTTGCATATTGCTGCATGAACGACAGCTGTGGCACCGACACCTAGCAAAAAAAAAAAAAAAAAAACTATACTAATTATAAATATTTCACATTTAACACCATGCTTTTATAATTGAGATAATCTAATTGAGTGATTCATGAGGCACAGGTAGTACAAAAATCATTTAAATGATGTAAATCAATTGTAAAATTTACACACAATGACAGTATAATTAAATGGCCATAAAGTTTTTTTTTTTACAATTTCAAGTAAACAAATCATTAATAAAAATATTTTAACCGGTTCAAACGAAATAATAAAATAAATAAATATTATTATAAATAAGGTGTTATAAAAAAAATTCAAATTTCAATCTATATTTCTACCGTGTTAAATATGTTAGTCATTTGTAATAAGAATAGTAAAAAAAAAAAAAAAAAAAAATTCTGTACATTTTATTTTCTTAACACACACACACACAAGGTTATAGTGATCTTATCGACGTGTTGGTATTTAAAATGTCAAAAAAAATAACATGACAAAATGTAAATAATTATAAATTATATTAAAAATAAACTTATTTAAATTTTTACATTTATGTCGTTAGTCTAACTTACCAATTACTTCTTTTAATTCGTAGTCATCTTTAGAATTCGGCCAAGGTTGAACATTTCCGCTACCAGCGGTAGCCATTTTATCTGACAATATGGACGTCGTTTCACTCGGTGTAGACTCGGAATTAAATGAGATTTTTCTAAAAAGTCCTTGAGTTCCCGCAGGAAAAACAGCCGGTGATAATTTACTTTTTAAAATGAAAAAAATAAAATGAAAAATTTTTTTACTATTTTTAATTTAATATTTATTCATTTTAATACGATTTTATTAAAATCACGTGTTGTTAACAAAAAGTTTTTCATTTGACTCGATTTCCGGTAGTTCGGAAAGACAGAAAATTTTTTATTATTTCATATTTCAAAAACGAATCTCACTAATATGAAATCTCGTCGTGAATAAAATTTAAACTTAATTATGTTTACCTAAATTAAAATTACGTAATTATTCGTGGGAGTGTTTTAAATTTAAATAAAATGTAAAATACTTTTAAAAATATTAAAATTAATTCAATTCGATGAATTTTTTTTTTTTTTAAACATTTGGCCATAAACTACTGCACACCTAAAAAAATTTTATGCTCAAGTTAAAAAAAAATGAAACAATACAAAATGATAAAACCCAAATTATTTGTTATAAAAATCTTTAAATGTAAAAAAAAAATCCCTTTTATCGCCATTTATTGTTATATGAAGCGTTTATTGTTAATGTATTAGTTGTGATTTTTTGTTTTTTCCTTTTATTTCTCCCCCCCCCCTCCGCTTCGTGCTAGAAAGAATCAAGAAAGTTTTGTGTTAAAATTTATTATAAAAAGCAAACATTTTACACCCCAAAAAATGATTATTATTATTATTATTATTAAAAAAAATACTCACCGTTGTTTTCCCAAATTTAATATAGGGAAATATTTTGTATTGCCATAAAATTCAATTGAATTATCGGATGACATCATGTTGACAGCTCCTGTTCTCCTCCTCCTTTCTTGTTGACAACTAGAAAAAAATCAAGGGACGGAAGCAGACATTGAAGAAGATGGATAATACCTGAACCACTGCCACTCACAAATGCCAAAACACAAGAGGAAAAAAAAAAAGAAATAAAAGCCCTTAATATGCAAAATTTTTTTTTCTTTCTGGATTTTTCCATCACCTTTTTTTCCAATTAAAATAATTCCCAATACTTTAAACCCCCCATTTTGTTTTATTTTTAGTTAAAACTTTTATTCCAATTAATGATAATGATAATGATAATAAGGAAATATAAAAACTTACCGCATTGTTTTTTTAACTATATCGGATTTGGCATTTGACATTGTGGCCATTATTATTATTAAGATGAAATCTTTTTTTTTTTTTTTAAATGAAATCAAAAACGTTTAAATATTTCAACAAATGCCACATAATATAAAATTTATTAAGGAGTCGCCTAAAAAAAAAAAAAAAATCAAAATTAAAATAAAATTTTTTTTTTTATATACGATTCGACGGGGATTTTTTTTTTATTTTTGACCACGACGACGAATATAATTTCCTTTTGTCTTATTTTTTTTTATTTTTAAAATAAACGAATTAAATAAAATATTATATTTATTAATCGTGTTATTATTTATATATATATGCGTGTGTTATAAAATTAGCCAAATAAATGTCGGTTTATATTATTTTTTAGAGTAAAAATTTAATTTAAAAAAACTTACGAATTTCGAAAAAATGGCTAAATTTTAATTACAATTTATTTTTAAATTATTATTTATTTTAATTTTAAAAAAAACTTATTTAAATTTAAAATTGAAAAAACACAAAACAAAATGGACACAACTTATCACGAGACCACACAATATTAAACTGATCGTTAAAAAAAAATTTTAATTAAATGAAATGAAATTTTTATTACTCTTTCAAGAAATTTTTTTTTTTTTACATTTGATTCGATAAATTTATATAAATATAATTACGCGTAAAAAGATAAATTTTATCTAATTAATAATAATATATTTAACGAAAAATCAAATTATAACGAATTACACAAATTTAAAACAAAAAAAAAAAAAAAAAAAACGTTTTTGTTAATTGCAAATCATTACAATTTAATAAAATATATAAAAATTTTGACGACAAATATTTTACTCAAGGGTGTGACGAATGTGCGACAAAAATCTCAGGGGTAAATAAACAAAAATAAAAATGGCGGCAACCTAAATAATTATTATTTACCTTTTTGTAATATTATCGTTTGTTTTTTTTTTTTTTTTGAAGTTTTTAAATAAAATTAAATGAGTAAATAAATAAATAATATATTTAAATATATTTTTTCGTTAATGATTGTATTAAAATTCGTATATTTTATTATTTTTTTTGTCAAAAAAAAAATTTTTTCCTGACGTCATTATTACGTCATTGCTTACGTCAGTCACGTCCAGTTTAATTTATATTATAATAAATTTTACTAAAAATTTCACTTTGTTTAAAATATATATTTTTTTACGTCACAAACTCTCGATTTCATTTTGTTTTTTTTTTTTTATAAATACGTACTCTGGCATTTCTATTCTTTAAAAATAATTAAAATATTTTAACGTAAATTTATATATAAAACGTTAGAATCGATAAGACTTTCACACACACACAAA
The DNA here is from genome assembly GCF_000006295.1 of Pediculus humanus corporis. NCBI lineage: Eukaryota > Metazoa > Arthropoda > Insecta > Psocodea > Pediculidae > Pediculus > Pediculus humanus. The sequence goes on along the minus strand of NW_002987835.1, from coordinate 445,189 downwards.
CTACAAAATGTCTTCTTCTTCTTCTTGACTTTGGTACGAACTCTAATATTTTTCAATTTAAAATCATTTATTATTATTATTATTATTACAATTATCATCATCATCTCGATGAAGATGACCTTAGAATCAGACTATTATAACTCACACGACGATGACGACACAAAAAACAAACTTTAAACAATATAAAAATCGTTATTAAAACGATAAATGACGTATCGTAACGGAATTTTCATAATTAATAATAATAATAATGAGATCGATTAAATGACATCAAATCATTATTATTATTATTTCCTGTTTTGTTTAGGGTGGCAACGTACGGTAGATTTTATAAAATTTAAAAACAAAAGCTTTAATGTCAGGTATGTTGTCAAGTAGGTTCGCTGACTTCTTGTTTGTTTGTTTGTTTGACAATCTGGCACCATTTAAAAACCTTGCAATGAAAAATGGTTGTTACGTAACACAACACAAGAAACGACAGCGACGATGGAACAACAACAGCAACAGGAACAACATAAACAAAACACGATCTGATATTAAACCAACAATGTGTGAGAGAGAGAGAGAGAGAGAGAGAGAGAAAATCTAACACAAAATGACTGTTAAATCTAATATTAAATTGTTTTAAAAAAAAAAAAAAATCTTTTTTCGTCCGACATTTTTAAATTTAAGAGAGAGAGAGAGAGAGAGAGAGAGAGAGAGAGAGATGTAGGTCTCGTAATTGTCAATTAACTAATAGTTATTTTTTTCGTTGGTTTAAATTTTTTTTTTTTCTGTCTTTGTCTTTTTCGACTGCTTTGTATTTTTTTTTTTATTAATCAAATCCGACATTTTTTATTTTTTTTTTTTATTTTTCATTGATGATCCATCACGCAAACAACAACAAAAACAAAAACGTCAGAATAAAAATAAAAAATATTATTATTATTATTATTATTAGTTTTCCTCTTTGTTTCCGACGGTGTTTATTATTATTATTATTATTATTATTATTATTATTATTATTATTACTGTTGGTAAAAAAAAAACATTTTCGAATGATAAATTCGTTTAAAACAATTTTCAAAATCTGTCATAAACAAAAAAAAACGTTAACAGGTGACTATAAAAACGTGAGCGCACACACACAAATATATATTGTCGTGTCAATAATAATAATAATGTTTTGGGGAGGGGAGGGGAGGTTATTTTCACTTATTTTGTGGGAGTTAACATGCCTTTAACAAATAATAATATTTTTTTTTTTTTTTTGTGCCTTCGTGTTTTATAAAAACAAAATTTAAATTTTTCTTTTTCTCTCCCACCTCTTTATGTTTCATAAAAAAGGCGGGGGGAGGGAATTGGGGGAGGAGGGAGGAGGAAGGGGAGGAGCCCCTCGTTTAATTATCAATTGATTATATAAAATATGTATTAATGGGTTCCATTTAGCACCCGGCACGAAAAGTTCTTTGCCCTCAAAAAAAAAAAAAATTTTTTTTACCTTTTTTTTTTTTTTTTTTAAAAAAAAAAAATTAATTGTTCAGTTCGTGTTGAACATAATAGAAAGGATTAATTTCAGTTTTTCTTTTTTTTTTTTTTTTTATCGTTTCCCTTTTTTACGTTTCCGGAAAAAATATAAAGAAAATTTTTTTTTTCTTTTTTTTTTATTAATTTTTGTGGGAAATATTTTGACGAAACTTTTTTTGTTTTTTTTTATTTAAATGAAAGATTTCGTTGGGTAAGTTTGATTATAAATTTTTTATTTTTTTGTCGTTGTAATGAAAAACGAAACTTACAACTACTGCAACAACAACTAATTCTACTATAAAAACGACAACAACAACAACAACGACGACGACATTTACTAATAAAACATCAACAAAAACTTCTACTACAAAAAAGATAACAGCAACATCTAATCCAATAAAAACAATAACAACAACAACAACATCTCCTCCTACAAAAATAATAATATCAACAACAACAACCTCTACTATTACAAAAACAACAACAACAACATCTACTCCTACAAAAACAACAACAACAACATCTACTGCTACAAAAAAGACAACAACAAGAACTACTACGTTTTCTATTACAACAACAACGACTACTTTTTCTATTACAACAACAAATACAACAATTTCAACATTTACTACTACAAAAACAGCAGCAACAACAACATCTCCTCCTACAAAAACAATAATAACAACAACAACAACAAGGACTACTACTCTTTCTACTACAACAACATCAACATTTACTATTATAAAAACAACAACTACTTTTACTACTGCGAAAACAACAACAACTAGTACTTCTACAACTATAAAAACAACAACAACTACTTTTACTACAACAACAACAATCAAAACCACAACATTTTACAACAATTCCATTAGTAAATACATATATTTATGTGTGTGTGTGTGTGTGTGCGTGTGTGGGTAAATGAGTGAAATTAAATAAAAATATTTTTATTTTAACAAAAGGTCAAAATTAAAATTTCACGTGACCTTTTATTCAGTTAGTCAATCTTTCTCTCTTTTTGAAAACAACTAACAAAAAAATAAAAAAATTATGTCAAAAGTCAAAATCATAATTAAAAATAATAATAATAATAATAATAATAATAATAATAATAATAATAATAATAATAATAATAATAATAATAATAATAATAATAATAATAATAATAATAATAATAATAATAATAATAATGATAATAATAATAATTTTAATTTCGTTATATGAGAGAAAATTATTATTTTGTTTTCTAGTTTCACTTTTGTTATATAATTATCAACGAAATTTTAATAGTTTCCTGGTAACAAAATATTATCATTATTATCATTATCATTATTATTATTATTAATATTATCATCACGGATTGAATGCGTTTATTTTAAAATTATTAAAAAAAAAAAAAAAAAAAAAAAGAAAATTTCATTTATATTTTCTTTCCTTTTTTTTTTTTTTGACAATATTTTTAAAAAATTCACAAATCGAGAGATGATTTGTAGTTGTGTGCGTGTGCGTGTGCGTGTGCACGTGTTTTACGCGTGTTTTAAAAAAATAATTAAAAACAAATTTAAAACGAAAAAAAAAAAAAAAAAAAAAAACAAAAAGTCATGACCGTGAAATTATTCGCGACATGAACATTTATTTTTTTTTTTTTTGCAAATTTTAATCACAAAAAAAAAAAAAAAGGAGAACTAAATAATAAAAAAAATTAGGTTAAGGACTTTAAAACAAACAAACAAACAAACAAAACAAAAACAAAAAACAATAAGCAAACAAACGCAAATTATTTCAACGTATGAAATCGAATCGAACGATCTATCGATCTATCGATTGCAATCGAATAATTTTTTTTTAAAAAATTCACCCACTGATAACTTCAAAAAGGGGGTAGTATCGATAAGTAACCACCCTCATCATCATCATCATCATCATTATTATTATTATCATTATTATTATTATTATTATTATCATTATTATTATTATTAATAAAAATTTAATTTTCGTGGGTGTAATATACCAAAAAAAATCCTTTCGATTCTCACTTCTTTTTTTTTTTTTAAATCATCCATTTGATAAATTACATTTAAACATGAAAAAGAAAATTCTTTTCTCTCTCTCTCTCTCTCTCTTTCTTTCTCTCTCTTTAGTTATCGTAATATATAGAAAATACGTTCGTTTGTTCGTTCGTGACGTTGTTGAAAAATTTAATGTCAAACGTTTGTTAGTACGTACCGAAAAACTTTTGCAAAAAAAAAAAAAAAAAAAATGGAAAAGTTTTTTCCTTTTCTATTTTTTTTCTAGAATGCCGCAACGATAATTTTCTTTGCCTTTTTTTATACGATGATAATAATGATGATAAGAATTAAATTTTGAATTAAAATGGTGACATGCGAGTTCAAGTTTGGAAAATTTTTTTTTTAAAAAAAGAATAACGTGGGTAGAAGGAACAGTCGAATATTCGAGAAATTGTAAGTAAGTCAAAAATTATTTTTCGAACGGGTAACTTTATAATAATAATAATAATAATAACGAATTCGTTGTTTTTAATTTAAGACGTGTAAAAAAATGACAAAAAAAAAAACGTTAAAACCGTTGGAATCTCCGCGTTCGCCATCTTCTCAATCATCATCATCATCATCATCATCATCAATTGATAATAACAAATGTTTGACGATAAAAAAAATTAACGGTTTTTACGAAATCGATAATTTCGACGAATCTCAACACGTCAACGGATGTCCGTTAAAATGGTTTTATAAAAAAAAACTATTGGAAAAAAATAAAATTTATAAAATTCAACGTATTTGTTCGAAAGAAAAAACGAGAACGATGGCGTCGAACGTGTCAACGAGTGGTAAAAAAAAAAAAAAAATTTACAAAGATAAAACTCCGATAGATGTTAAAATCCGTAAGTTTTTCTTTTTCCACTTTGAAATTTTACATCAAAACAATTTTCCCCGAAAATTATTTACGTTTTCCTTTTCAGATAAAATTAATTTGATTGAAAAATATGGTAAAAACGTGGATGGTTCCACGACGACGACGAATCTACCGCATATAATGCCACGTTCGAACTCTGATCCCACGTCGGAAAAAGAGAAATTAAAAAAACATAAAAAAAAATTAGCGTTTAAATTAAATAAGAAAATCGAACGAGATTTTTACGACAAAACCGATGATGAAGATGGCGCTGGCGGCGGCCATGATGGCGACGGCAGCCATGATGGCGGCGACGGCCATGATGGCGGCGACGACGGTTGGACCGACGTCGATGATTTCAACACGAAAAATCTCGATTCGTGCGATAAAATGTTAGTAAAAATTAATTCGTTATACATTTACTGGAAATTATTATTATTATTTCCACGTTTCGAATGAGAGAATTTCGATTTGAATTTATCATTTCAGGAAAAATTATTTGTTTCCGCGTCCTTTGGTCGGTTTGAAACCATTGTTAACGATTCTTCTTCTTCCTCATCAGGAAATGGGATGCTGTAAAACGGAAATAAGATTCGAATCAAAATCAGATATCAAAGGTAATTTAATTACGCATAATTTACGTCATCACTTAACTTTTATTAATAATTTTTACTTTTTTTTTTCTCTCTCTCTCGAGAAGAAAACATGAAATCGAAAACGTTGAGCGTTAAATCATTAGATTTTCCAGAATCCCAATTTATTAATAATAATAATAATAATGATAAATTAATTAAGAAATCATCTTATTTGAAAAAATCAACGACGAAATCCATTTTCGAACAAAATAAAAAATATCAAATACCAAATCCTGTAACGATAAATCTTCGTAATTTATCGAATTTAAAACCCGTCGATAAAATCAATTTACAACAAATAAAAAATTTAAAATATAAAAAAAGAATCGATAAATCGAACGATATTAAAAAATACGATCGATCACTATCGGCTTTGGTATACAAATTACAAAATAAAACAAATTATAGAAATTTTAGCGAATTTGAAACGTTTGATGATTTTCTTAAAAATATTACCGTCGAAGATGCCGAATGTAAAATTCGACGATTTTTTCATTATAATAAATCCGATGATAAATCTCCAATTATTACGTCATCCTCATCCTCGTCGTCGCCATCTTGGAAAAATAAAATTAATAATAATAATAATAATAATAATAAATTTATTAAACGTTGTTGTATTGATTCTTACGGTGATGGTAAATCTTCATCCACCGCCAACAAATCTGACGTCATTAACGAATCTTCTTTGACCTGTGACAAAATTAAAATATTTAATAAATTTAATAAATAATTTAAAATTAAATTTATTGCTGATTTTATTTAAATATTGTAAATTTATTTATTAATTTTTGTTTCTTTTAAATAAAAATCTCAATTTTAATTTCATCAATTTTTTGTTTTAACAATTCACAATATCATTCACGAAATTATAATTATTTAATTTAATAACAATAAATATATATATATAATAATAATACTAATTAATAATAATTATTTATATATATATATATTTTACATTAAAAAATTTTTTTTTTTTTTATAAAACTTTTAATAAGTAATATTTTAATAAAAAAAAAAAAGAAAAATACGCTAAAAAACCAAAATTTTCGATCTGTCCGCGTATGTAATATCATCGTCTAACGTTAAAAGGACCATAAATGAAAAAAACATGGATGCGGCACTGATAAAATGCCATATATCGTGATTATCGTAAAAATTTAACAATTGGCAAGGTTGATTGTAAAGCCTCGATTCCGCCGGAGTCAACCTCCACGATGTCGTTTTGCTAAAAAAGAAATAAAGTGCAAAAGTCCATCCCAAAACTGATACCAAAATGTAAAAAATGGATTGTGGCAAAAGACGTTCCTTGCAAATGAACTGGAAAGTAAAACCAAAAATCAAATTTAAAAAAAATGTCGACAGACAAATCCTCAACTTAGTCTTCATCTTCATCTCACCTTCATTATTATGTAAAAAAGCGTGTAAAGCATTAAATTAACCATAAATATGGACAATAGGTATGATGAAAAATTTTCAATTTTGTAAAAAAATCGTCCTATTGCGAGACCCCAATTGCAACCGTTGGCAACAATCAACAACAGGCACCTGCTCGGAAACAAAGGTTTGAAATAACCCCAGTGACAGTAAAAACAAAGTCGAAGCTCTTTGAAAAATTGACAAAACGAAATGTTTCCTGTTGGGGGGGTAAAAACAAAAAACATGTGAGAAAACAACAACCAAGTCCCCCCAAAAAAAAAAATGAAAAAGAAAAACCACAGTACCCAATTTCCATCTTCCCATATAATATATTTGCAACGATATATAGGCACAAATGGATAAATGCAAAATGGTGAATAATATCCAAAATGTCGGAGTGTTGTTGAAAACTCCACACATTCCAATGAATATAACTCCGGCGAGTGAAAAAAATGTCGAATAAGCCGTTGCGTTTATATCCGGATGTCTCGTTTGATAGATTTTTATCATGCATAGAGTCGATATGACATACATGAAACTGGAATCTGCCATTACGAATGAATACAATCATAAAAAAGTTTCAAATTAAACTTAAAATTCCAATATGGCGGATTTCATACCGAATTGAAAATTATAATGATTTGGACATATGTGATAGCAAGCACTCAATATTCCTTCAATTATCAATGCGGCACCCATCGCATAAAACAATCCAAAATGTTGCGGAATACCGTAAAACTGAAACAAAAACAAAATGAATCATTCCTGAAAACAAAATGGTGGGAAAAAAAAAAAAAAAAAAAAAAAAAACATTTAAAGTTTTCTCTCACCCTGTATAATTTTTTATTACTAAATATTTTTATCTTGTACAGTCTTTCTTTCATGGCCGTTATAAATATGAAAAGGCTTCCGAAAAGTAAATAACCGATATTGCTAAAAACGTGATTGAAATCCGAAAAAAATAAAAATGGATGAGCGCATAAAAAATTATAATAACACAAATCTTCTTCTCCCGTTTCGTTAACTTGCTGAAATTTATACAAAACCATTACAACTACCAACATAAGAAAAAAAAAAAAAAAAAAAAAAAATCAATCTTTAAAAAGTCTTACGTATTGATTGGTTATGACCAATTGTAAAACGGGTAAAAAATAAAAAATTGCAACCGTTAACAAATTCCACAAATACATTTCTGATTTTTTTTTTAAAACCGATTGATTTTTCCTAGCCAAATCGCACAGGTACATGTATCCCTTCAACCTGTAAATTTTTGACATTATTTTAACTTACAACAATTGAGAGAGAGAGAGAGAGAAAGAGAGAGAGATAGAAAAAAAATAAGAACTGGAATCACACTCACCTGAAAATATCTTTGTCGAATTCCACATCTGAAACGTTATCATAATCCGTTTCGTCCAGTGAAGAATCTGTTTTTATACTTAAAGTGTCTGTTCCCACTATAAACGGTCCTGGAGATGAAGGACCTGGAAAAATAAATTTAAAAATCATCGACTCATTAATCAATCATGAAACACTGTTTTCGTTCAGATTCCAAAACATGCAAAAAATATCGATTGGAAAAATACTTACTTAAAGCAGGAAGAACAGCATTTGATACCGAAGCAGACACTTCATTTTCAGATTCGATAAAACAATCATCTGGTATAAAATTTTTTTCTCTAAAAAATATATTTAAATATAAATTAATTATTTTAGTTTTATCAGTATTTCTACATATTGAAAAATAAACTCACTTATTGTAATTGTAATAAAAAACTGTAAACATCAAAGTACAAAAAAGTGAAAGAACTAATAATGTAAGTAAAACTGCAATTTTATAATCTGATGAAGAAATCGATTTTGAAAGTTGTACTGTAACACTTTTCGTTCTGTCATACTCATTCCCTAAAAACTTTGAAAAACAATAATTGTCTTCTCCGGTGACAATAAGAACTATATAAAAACCATTCGGAAAAGCATCTCTCTAAAAAAAATACAATTTTACAAAAAAATTATCTTCGAATAATATAAATAAATATTTAATGTAAAATATTGAATACACACTGTAAGAGTAAGACCTCCTTGTCTTGTTATGGTTTGAAAGTGACCCCTGTACTGAACATTTTCTTCCAAATCGAATATCGGACATGAAACATTTTGTATTGATACAATCATACAGGTATCATCATCGGAAGTAACGTGTAAAAGTATCGAGTTAACTTCTTCTGATTGAAACTCGTAAAGATAAAAATATGGAGTTGATGGTGTCACATTAACTGTTTTGCTTTCATTTAAACTAAAATTAAATAAAATATTTTCAGACTGAAAACTTTTATGACAAACAGTTGCAAAATTTAATAAATACTCACTCGATTAAGAAATCATACTGTAAATTTACAATAAGTTCAACTTGAAGTTTTTTTAAACTAAATGTTGATAATGTTAGCTTTACAGGAGCTATAGGAATGACTGAATTATTATTTTCCTGTAAAATAATGTGAAATGTAATAAATACATTAATTAAATAATACATATAGAAGATATTTAATAAAATTTTGTCTCTATTTATTTACTTACTGAATAATCGAAATTTAACAGGGAGCTATTAATTATATTGTAAGGGCACAAAGTTCTTTCAGTTTCTTTATATATAGAATAATGTTCTTTCGATTCTATGATGACAGGTAACTCCCATGATAAAACTCCTTTGTTTTGCATAACGACAACTAATAATGGATTTTCTCCATTACATTCATTGCATTTTAAAAATATTCTAGGAGGAACTTTATCTATATTCTATAATAAATGTAATATAAATACTTATTTAAACAATTTCATAAGTATAAAACCTAAACAAAATTTTTATTACCTGTGAAAGATTTTTAATTTCTATAATATATTCAACTGTATTGTCGATTGTGTAATTTTTTAAAACTCCAACTGGCAATTCTTTAACGACAACATTAAAATTATCGCAAATAATCATAGGTAAATTTGTTAAAATTATTGTGATAAAAATATAAAGTGATTTTTTCCATTTTTTCTTCATCTTTTTTTTTTTTAATATTATTTTTTTTTTTTATTTAAAATATCAAAACAAAATAAATAAAAACTTTTGTAAAATACATTAAATTTATTACATCCCTTTTTTAAAAAAAGGTTTTAATTTTTTAATTTAAATAAAATGACATTTGAAAACAAAAAAAAAAAAAAAAAATTTTAATTTAAACAAACATTTTATCATTCAAAGGTGTAACAACTGATTTTAACTAACTGACAACATTTTTATGTAAAACTAAATGTTTATTTACTCTATGAAATCGAATGAATCAAAATATTTATTTGCCGTCATAAATTACTCAATAGTTTTAGGTTATCGTATTATTATTATATTAATAATCATAATAAAATTTATTGAAATATTAAATTTATTTATTTTTTTTTAATGTACCCAAGTAATAAAATATAAATTTTTAAAAAAAGAATTAATTTAAATTTAAAAGCCTTTCATTTTTTTATCCATCATTGGAAAATGTTTTTGAAGTGGTTGCCAACATTTATAATAATGAGGATCGACTTTTTGGCATATTTTTTGCCCCCATTCTGTCACTGCCAAACTCAAACTACTCTCAAACATGAAAGCCTGGAAACAAATAACAATTTATTTCAAATTTCTCTTAAGTGAAAAAAAAGTCATAAAGTAAATAAATAATTTACTTGTGTTCCATCAGCAACACGAACGGGTTTTAATTCAGCTTTCGTTGCATCTTCAAAACATTTAAAATCAGGACCGTGTGGAGTCATCATAGAATGAAGAGAAGCACCTCCCGGTAGGAAACCCTCTTCTTTCGCTTCGTAATTTCCTTTTATGAGTCCCATAAACTCGCTCATACAATTTCCTAAAAATTATTAATGGAAAACCGTCAATTTTTTTTTTCCTCTACCCCTGGGATAAGTTTCACCCTTTGATCCCACAAAAGAGAAAACCATTAACTTACTGTGATAATAGGGTGGCCTAAAAGTGTGCTCTTGAACTGCCCATCTGGGTGGAAAAATTACAAAGTCAGCAATTGCTGTTCCAGGTTTAGATGATTGACATGTCAAAACCGTGAATATCGAAGGATCCTAAAAAAGAAAAATGACGAGTTCAGGTATGAACGTTTGAAATTGAATAAATTTACCGTAACTTACGCAGTGATCGAATTGCGTCGCGTTGATGACCATAAACTTATCCAGGTCGTATTTATAAGGTACGTAATTTCCATGCCATGCGACGACATCGAACGGACTGTGATTTTGTAAGGCTTTAAAAAAAGATCCCTGATATTTGGAAACGATTTCATATTTCACATCCAAATCTTCAAACCAAGCAACGGGAGTTAAAAAATCTCTAGGATTAGCCAAACCGTTGGCACCTTAACACAAAATAATAATAATAATTTTAAAACCCTTTTTTTTATTAAGCCCCCTCGTGATAATAAACAAAAGATCAACCTATTGGACCCAAATTGGGTAGTTTAAAATGATCGTCGTAAACTTCCAAAACGTATCCTCTACTAGGTCCAAAAACTTCAACCTTAAATTTCATTCCTTGCTGTACGACGAAAATTTCATTTGGATCAATCAAAACCTTTCCAAATTCCGTCGTGATTTTTAACGATCCTTGTTGCGGGACTAAAATTACAAAAAATTATTATTATTATTTATTATTATTTATTATAAATAATTAAAAAAAAAAAAGTTATTTCGTTGCTAACCGATTAAAAAATCACCGTCGGCGTTGTAAAAACATTTATTCGTCATCGATACGTTACATAAATACACGTGTATGGCTGTTCCGTGCCTGGTTTTAGGATCTCCAGCACCGCAAACGGTAAAAAGACCATCGACGAAATCCGTGACTCCTGTCGGCATATCAAAAGGTTTCCAACGAAGTTGATTCGGATTTGGATGAACATCGTCGAACCTTACGGTTGTGTTTGATTTAATCGGTGTAAAAGGTTCGTGTATAACCGATGGCCTTATCCTATAGAACCAAGTCCTTTTATTTTCTCCTCTCGGTGCTTTAAACAAAACAATAATAATAATAATAATGATAATAATAATGATCAAATCAAGTTTTTCATTAATTTTAATCATTATCATAAATAAGTTGTTTTTTATTTGTTGATCATTTCAAGTTTTTTTTTATTAACAAAAGGTCATCCTGAAAGACGTTGAGGTACTGAAAATACAGGTTTTGTCGATCGTTAAAGTCAAACGTTTGAAATGAGAAAAAAGTTTAATGAGAAACATTTTAGGCTTTGTCAAAGACAACAATTTTTAATTTTGTTATAAACAAATCCTTATGGACAACCAACAAACGATTTTGGTATGGCAATAATACATCTTTTGTAACAGTATAACGGTCATGAGGAGAACCTTAAACCTTTTTTTCATTGTTATTATGTAATCCATTAATTTGAAATTAAATTTAATTAAAAAACATTTGCTGAATTTGAAATTCTAAAAGTGTGTTATTTATGTAATTAGTATTAAAAAAAAAAAAAATAATTTAAAAGAAAAATGGTGGTTGCTTACCTGTAAAAGCAGTACCAGAAAGTTGTTCTGCATATAATCCATAAGGACAAACCTGAGGATTATTTTGTCCAATCGGTAAAGAATTTGGATACCTCGGATCTTCCGATTGAAATTCGTTACCGAAACCGGCCAAATACTAAAATAATAATAATAATAATTAAAACCGACAAAAAATTTTTTTATTTTTTTTTTTACCCTTAAAATTATTTTTTCACCCTTAAAATTGTTTTTACCTTAAGTGGTTCATCCATCGTCGTCGAGTTAAATAACACGAATAAACATGAGATAAATATTAAATAAGAAAATAGTTAACGGCCTTGGACTGTTTGTTCCCATCAGAAAGCCGGTTGTTGTTGTTGTTGTTGTTTGTTGTTGGCGACATCATCATTATCAGGACATTTTTTTTTTTTTTAAAACTCGTCTCCTTTTGATTGTGTGGTGTTCACGTGAGAAAAAGCGCATGCGCATATTTAAGATGCACTTCAAAAAAAAATCAAAATCATTTATTTATAATTATATAAATTTATTTCCAATAAGGTTAATTTTTATAAAAAATTATACGTTTGTAGTCGTGGGGGGAGGGGGAGGGGGAAGGATATAAAAGCGTTCAAAAGGAAATAAATAAATGAATTGTTTCGTCGTGGTAATAATAATAATAATAATAATAATGATGATGGGGAAGAGAAAAAAGGAAATTCGGCGCGTGTCTCAATCCGGTTCACGTCAACACAACCTTTTTGCCTTGTGTTAAATGTTAATTTTCATGCTGATATTACAAGGGCAATTGAAATTAAACAATGGTTTGCGGATAAAAAAGAAAAATCTTGTTACGTTCTCATCCTTTCAACAAAGGTTTGCCGAAATAAAAAAACGTTCAATAAATAATAAATACTTTTATTTAAAATTAAAAAGCAAGGATTATGTAAACTTACATCTCGTATCACCTCCATTTAATTTCCGTTATTTTTTTTGTTTTTTTTTTTCGAATTTAAAACATTAATAGTAAATAATAAGTAAATACCTCGTCGAATAACTAATCGAAATCGAATTTTCGAAAAGATATATATTGTTTTATCAACAACAAACATAACTTATTAAATAAAACAATCGTTAAAAAAAAAAAAAAATTATCAACTTTTCATTTTTATAATCGTCGCCATTTTGTGACGTCATAATATATAAGCGACGACGACAGCGCTGTCAGATGAGTGGAATCGTTACTGAGAATAATTTCAAATTTTCAAATTTTAAATTTTAAAATTAAACGTTAAAAAATCGTTACAAATAATAATACTAATAATAATATGTCGATCGTTATTTATTTATCAAATTCTTTAATTATAAAAGATTCCCACGTTGCCTCACAGAGATAAAAATAATAATTATTTTTTTTTTTATAAAGAAACGCATCATTATTTTTATAAAGAAACGCGCCATATTGTTTTTTTAAATATATACATACGGGAATTGAAAACTTTAGAATTTCACACATTTGGAGGAGTATTTTTTGTGTGTAATTTATATAATTTCGTACGGTGTAATTTTACAAGAAAAAAAAAAAAATATTAGCCCGGTCATAAGTCAGATTGTCATCGTGAAAAACATTTTGAAAATATATCCAACAAACAAAGAACCGTACGCGTGCCTCATAACAATTACTATACTTATATTGAAAAATTTGTTTTCCGCGTAACAAATTTCCCTAAGGCTAAATAAATAGGGGATGGGGGAAGGAGGAAGAGGGTAAAAACGTTAGCGTTAACAAGATACGTCTCAAGTAGCTGTAAATCGTGCAAACGACAGGAAACACCCCCACACGTGGTTATATAAAATACGTTTCGGAACCTCCCCTTTTTTTCCTTTTTTTTCTCTCTCTCTCTTTCTCTCCCTCTCTCTCTCTTTCTCTCCCTCTCAAATCTCATTCAGATTCGAACGGAAGTAAGAGTAAATTTTCCTTTTCCTTTTTTTTTTACTCACCGTCGGAAAACCCAACGTTTTTCTATTAAATATCTATCTACGCCATTTTGTTTTCGTAACGTTCACGTTAAATATTTTTCCTTTTTGAAAATTCATCAATTTTTTGTTTCCAACAGCCGAATGAATAATTCCCGTTAACAAATAAAATAAAATAAAAAAAAAATTAAACGGATTTAATTTTATAAAAATAGAAAAAAGAAATAAAAAGAAAAAAAAAAAAACAATTTTTCCCATTCGATTCGATCGAGGGTTTATCTGGTTAGAGTACACGTTCGAAACGTATGCAATGTCACGTGACTTGCATTGTAGTGTAACGTGGTTTTAGAATTTGTTTAACGGTCTACCCGCAAGCTTTTCTTTTCTTTCACTTCTTCAATGGTCTTTTTTTTTTTTTTTTTTTATTTTACTTTTGTTGTTTGTTTTATTTGCATAACTATTTAAATTCATTCGACAATAAACTAAAAATTTCCCAAACCATTTTTCTATCAACATCATCTTTTTATATTTATGAGTTTTATTTATTTATTATTATTATTATTTTTTTTTTCATTGTTCCAAAGTGAAAACCGTTAAATTTAAAATCAAATAAATGTTTTTGATAACAACACAAAACTCATTTTATTATTAATTTTTAACCGTTATTTTATTTATCGATCGATGTAAATTTTAGGTATTTACAGGTACGGAAAATTACTTATTGATAATAATAATAATACTAACGGAAAAAGTTATTTTTTTAATAAATAATTTATTAATTGTACGATTACGTGAATCTACATTTCAAAATGTTAATAACATACAACAACAACAACAAACACATTTATGTATAATAATTACACTTATTAAATTTACATCAAATAAATAAATAAGTTTAATAATTAATAAATAATAATAATAATAATAATAATAATAATAATACATATACGCATACATAAAATATATTTTATCTAAACTTGGAGGAAAAAAAACAAATATGGCGGCCGATTCGTGATTCGATTGCACGTATTTTTTTGTCTTCAGTTTTTATTTTATTTGGGGGGAGGGGGAAATTGCACGGAAATAATTAATTTTTTTGGAAAATTTATGTATTTATCGAATCCGCAGTTAGTGCCAAAGTTGTCAAAACGCTTCTTCTGCTTGGATTAACACCTAAATTTTCCCAATTAATCCAAGATAATCTCGCGGTTAAATCTAAAGAAAAAAAAAAAAGAAAAATGTTTAATCTACTGGAAAATTTTCCCTGTGATGATGATGATGATGATAATTACCGCTTGTGTTCCATTCGGCTCTTTCGGCTGCTTTTATTTCACCCCTAAGACATTTTTCAACGTATGTTAAAGGATCGTATTCGACGGTTAAAACCTCTCGTAGTAATGCTATGTAAGCAATGGCCAACCTGAGTGTGTCGATTTTCGATAATCTTTTCTCGTATGGAAATGTTGGTACGTGAATCCTCAGCTCATCGAAAGCCGAGTTGATACTGCTGGAAATTTCAGTTTAATCTTAGAAAATCGTTTTGGGAAAATGGACCCAAAAAAAAGAAAATTTTTTAATGAAAATTTTCCACACACCTAAGCATTCTTTTCCTTTCACGAATGTTGGCTGCGTGTCTTTGAACTCTATATGGGCTACCAGAAGGATAAAAACCATCATCCGATACTCCTATTTCACTCGATGGTTCGTCTAAGAAAACAAACAAACCTTTATATATGTAATTGACGTCATGCTGGTATACCTTATCAGGTACGATTCCTCTCACCTGGCAATCCTATATAATGAATGGATTGTTCGGATCTTAAATTTCTCGTTGCAAATGCACAAGACGGTAGTTCATCTTCGCTCACGTCACCCCCACCACCACCACCACCGTAGTTTGAATAATGACCTAATATCTTATGATGAGACCTTAAAATAATAATAATAATAATAATAATTGATTTCAAAATGTTTTTTTTTTTTCTAATTTAAAAACTAACCCGGGTGATAAATGAGATGAACTTGAAGAATCTGCTCTCGAACTTATAACTCTAGAACCACCATTAAATAAATCTGAAGAATTTGATGACGTATTCGTTCCTGCCATTATTATTATTATTATTATTAATAAATAAAAAATTTATTTTTTTAATAAATCGTCACATCGAACTTCGTAACACATTCACAAATAATTAATTAATTGATAAATAATAATGATGATGATGATTTCACCTGTATCGAATAGAAATTTGAAACTCGACTGAAATCCCTGGGGAATAATTTTTCAATTTTATACATATATATATATTTTTTTTAAGGGATGCTTGTTATTACGTACAACCCTTAAATAATATATATTTTATGAAAAAAGGGAGTTTCTACTTTATTTTCAATTGGAGTTTCATACTATAACTGAATATATACTATACAGGATATAATGATTTATCCTTTCGTGCGTAATTTATTTATTTATTTATTTATTATTATTATTAATTTAATAATAACTTACGAAAATTATTTATTTATTTATTTTTGAACATTTTAACGTCGGAAATCTTTTTCTTCGGGTTTTTCCCTTATGAATTACCGAATGGGAAAAATTTTTTACTCGTTCATAAATAAATACCATTGGGTATACGTATTTTAAATTAAAATGAACGGAATTATTATTTCGAACGTTAATTTTTTTAATAAGAGATTTGTGATGACGTGAAAAATCTCTCATTATTGCTGTTAATAATAATAATAATAATGTTATCACTAGTGATAAGAACGATTAATTCATTTAATTTAATATTACAAAAAAAAAATAATAATAATAATAATAAAAATATTCGAGAAAAAAAAGAAAAATTAATACGAACGAGAAAATGAAATTATAACTTATCAGGTTTTAAAATTAAACATATAAAAACCACCCCATTTTATTGTATGGCAATGAAATTTTTTGATTGGTCGAATCTGAAAATGATATTCATCGAATGAATTTGATTGGTTAATTGAAACGTTCATATTTTCCATAACGATTTTCTGTCATTTCCATGACTTTTACTTACGAAAGCTACGAGAAAAAAAAAATTTATTTTTTATTTTTTTTTGAAATTAACGGAAAATTTAACGTTTTTTTTTTTTTTTTTTTAAATGTTTAATTTCGATTTAACGTTTTTCTTTTCTGTATCGATGAAAATTAACTAACCGAAATAACGGTTTTAAAATCAATTTAAAATACTACGACAAATCGATACCCGTATGATAATTTTTTCATTATTATTATTACTATTATTATTATTATTATCTAAAAGTATCATCATTATATAAAATATTTTGCGGTTAATCATTTTAAAAAACATTCCAAAAAATAAATAAATAATTATTTCGCCATATTAACAATTTACAACAACGTTGCAACGGATATGTCATCCATTTTGATGACGTCATTTTAAAAAAAAATTTTTATTTTCCCTTATTTTCTCACGGTTAATCTCATCGACAACATAATAAACAAAGTAAATATTTAATAAATACGTAAAAACATAAAGAAAACATAATAAAATTAAAAGAGATGATATTAACAAAAGAGAAAAACAATCGACATGATGATGATAATAATAATAATAATAATAATAAATCGATTGTAAATGTTTGCGGTTATAAAAATCATCCCCATATAAAAAAATAGATAGAAAACAAAAAAACATGGAGTCACGTGTCTTATATGTTTGATTTAAAAAAAAAATTTTTTAAGGGTCCTATCGCAACGAAATATGTTTCTTTTCTTTTTTTTTTTTTAATGTATTTATTTGTCTCGAAACAATTTCAAGTGTAGAATGTTTGCTCATCGATAATAATAATAATAATTGTTTGTTCGATTTTGATTGATAAATAAAATTTTTTTTTTTTTTTTGAAATTTAAAAAAAAAAAAGACAAAAGAATCTTTTGTTCTCTTTCAATTACCCTTGTAACCGACCATGATAATTAAGAGGTTTGTATAACAACAACAACAAAAACGTAAATCTCTTTGACGTAGATGTCAACCTCACGTGTCATACTCTCCATCTTTTTTTTTTTTTTTTTTTTTTCTTTTCTATTATATATTCTTTTATCATTATTTTTTCTTTTTTTATCATCTCTCTCTTTCTCTTGGCTGTCATTAACACGATTCAATACGTTTGAGTCTTAACAATATTCTATAATTTTCTTTTTAATTGTACTTGTCTCTCTCTCTCTCTCTCTTGTCAAACCGGAAATAATAATAATAATAATAATAAAAGGTAAAGAAATTTAAACTTTTTATCATAATTAAAAATTTATTTTATCTTTTCCATATTGACTAGATTAATAATATAATTAATTAATTAATTAATTAATACTGATATTAATAAAATTAACAATAATTAATTAATGAATAAATCTAACTACCCTAAAAACCGTTTACACATTCGATTAATTAATTAACAAATAAATATTACATTAAATAAAACAATCAATCAATCACTGAATTGGAAAAAAAAAAAAGGTAAAATTCGAATGAACAATTCAATCTTTAGTGCAAATCTTTGGTTATGTTAAACGAATCAAAGTCAAAATTACACACACCCACACACACATCATTGTCATTAAACATATAAAATTAGTCTCATCTGAAATATCGAATAATTTTTTAAGGTTTTAATAATGCATCATCCCTGTCACCGCCATCAAAATTACTCGTTATGTTATTCCATGAATCTTCAGGTTCTGTATCGCATCTACACACATAATTACACCCATCCTGAAATAAAATTATATTTAAATAAATGAATTTATTTTAAAATTTTTTTATACGTGTATAACAAGGTAATAAATTTACAGAGCATAATCCTCCTATTCTTTGCCAAAATCTAAAATGTGGTAATTGTTGGCAACCCTGAGCATTGTGCGCGAGTTTTCTGTAAATCACACCCACAAGAAAATACATAAAAAAACCGACTGAAAGTAATATAAAAAATACAGAAGTCCCGGATACTTTTTCTTCGTGTGTGCATATGAAAGATGTAGGAAGTACAAATTGATTATAACAATCATTTTCTACAGCTAATTGTAATTTCTAAACAAAAAAAGAAAAAAAAAAGGAGACATTTTTTGAACGAATGATTTAAAAAAATAAAACTCATCGATCAAAACAAAATCGATAAAAAAAAAAATTTACATGATTATCGTGATGAATCGGATCACAAACAATGTAAATGGAAACATTACGATTTCCAAGGCACTGAGTACTTGGTAAACAATGAGAACATCCATACTGAACCATCACCCAAGTATCTAAGACACAAAATTATTTTTAATTAGAATCAATTTATGTAAAATTTTTAATTAATTTTAATGACGTGTAACAACCTCCGCCCATGATTTGCGTTTCGTTTCTTCTACCCAGCGGAATGGGTTCTTCTGATGCTTTAGTTTTACTAACGCTGACATTGGCTAGTTTTGATGTATCCGCACAAATGCCAACAGAATAACTAAAACCATCTTTTTGAAATGTAAAACTATTAAAAAAAAAAAAAATTACATTAACTATAATTGAAAGCAATACCTAAAAAGCAAATGAGATTTAAATCAGCAAAACATACGTTTCACCTAAAATAGGTGTAAGCCTTTCGAGATATTTTTCATCATCTCCGTTTATCTTATTATTATTATTATTATTATTGTAAAAAAAACATTTTCCTGCGTCGCTACATAAAACCGTTGAAAAAAAATGAGTTAAAAATGACAGAATAAATAAATTAAAACATGACGTGTGCATAACAATATTAAAATTAATTATCATAATTTAAATAATTTGTTGTAAACGGTTTTTTTGAAATTTAAATTTAAATTTAAATCAAGTGTAAATAATATTCCGACTTCGCGTCTGCAAAAACAATGTTGCCAACTTAAAAATAAATACTCATTTAAACGTCAAATAAATTACCTTTTATCTTTTTTCATTTTTTTTTTCTATTATTTTTAAATCCATAATTCAATTTATTTACGTAAAATAACTTTTATAAAAAAATAAATAAGTAAAACGAAATAATAATTTTTGCTCGATGTGTGATGATGAGACTTTCGGAAGCCATTTTGTTTTTTAAAAGAATCATTTCATTTTAATGGTGTAAATAGAGTGATAATTTAGACGATAATTACGACGAATTTGTTTTAATTATTATTATTATTATTATTAAAATAAAACGCGTAAAATAAAAATAAAAGTTAATAATTTAAAATTGATTATGCCGGCGTGAAATTACTCGTTTGACATTTCATAGATGGCAACCCTGACATTTATTATTCGAAACCAGTACACATCTGGGTGAAATATGGCCTGATTTGTAAACAATGTTGTCATTTGAAAATTATTTCAGTTGAAATTTAAAAAATGTAAATTTTAACAACACGTTAAATGCGTTTGTTTTATAAAATATTATTAAATTTAACCCTTGTCGTATGTTTCGTTGTATTATTTTTTACTCTGCACGAAAAATCGGAAAACAATTTTAAAAACAATTTAGTGAATTATCATATAAAACAAATAAAATCAAACAATGAATCGGACAGCCATTTTGTTTATGTACGAAACTCTACCGCCGGATTGAATTTTAATTATTATAATATTTGGTGTATATTTTGTAGAGCAACGAACAAATCACCGTTAAAAAATAAATTTACAGTATTCTCTCATTCTCTAGTTAATCATTCATCCGTTCCATTAAATATAAATGTTATAACGGATGAAACGAGTCGACAAGTTGCCGATGAAGTTCTTAATCAAGTTAAAAATTCAACAAATAAAAATTTCAAGGTATGACAAACCACTCATCATCACACAACAATTATAATTATTATTTGAATCATTAAGTGAATGCAAAAAAAACTTAATTAATTACACATGATGATTTTTTTACAGGTGACATATCACAATGTTGAAAAACTTGCAGAAAAAATGTCGGATATAATAATGACAATGAGAAAATATTTCACATCTCAACCTGATTCTTATTATTCCGATGCACTTTTTTTCATATCATTAGGATTGCATAAAATAGCAGACGATCAAAATTATGGTATCATGATTGATGTCGATACCAAAATACAAATCGATGTTAAATTACTTTTCGATGAATTTAATAATTTCAGTAAGATAAACTTTTTTTTTTATTCTATGATTTTCATTCTCCCCTCCCCTCCCCCTCCCCACGTGATTCCTATCAACAATCAATCAAACACATTTATTAATATCATCATTCATTTTTTAAAAAAAAATTAGGTAGCAATGAATTAATCGGTATAGCACCGGAACAAAGTCCAGTTTACAGGCATGTCTTGTACATGTACAGAGCTAAATACAGAGATACAAATTTTGGTAAACCTTTGTCACAAAAAGGAAATCCAGGTGTTAATTCAGGTGTTTTATTGTTGCATTTTGAAAGATTAAGAAAATCTTTGCTTTACAATAAATTATTATTACCAGAACAAGTTAAAAGGTTTGTCACTTATTATTATTATTATTACTACTACAATCGTAATTTTTATTACCTCATAATTATTATTATTTTTTTATAGATTAGTAGATAAATACATGTTTCAAGGACATCTTGGTGATCAAGATTGGTACACATTGGTATCTCAGGAACATAAAAAATTAATACATTTATTGGATTGCACATGGAATCGACAATTGTGTCAGTGGTGGAGTCATCATGGATACGAAGATATATTCAATATGTTTTATCATTGCGATGGAGACGTTAAAATTTATCATGGGAATTGCAACACTAAAATACCATAATCATCATCATCATTTTTTTTTTTAATTATTATTATTAACTGATCTCTCTCTCTCTCTCTCTCTCTCTAACTGTCTCTCTCCTTAGATTATGTATCAATTATTTTTTTTATTTTCGATTCAAATGATTTTTTAATCACGGTTTTACACATTTATTTATTTATATATTTTTAATGGATTGTAATCGATTTTTTTTTTTTAACCGCAATTTAAAATAAATAAATAATTATTATTATTATTATTAGTTTTTACCCTTTTTTGTCTGTTCCTTAATTGAAAAATTGTTTAAACATTCGAAAGAGAATAATAAAATAATGAGTTTTATTCGATTATTAAGTAATCGAGTGATTTTTTTCTAAATTTCATTCGAGTTTTCTATTTATTGTTGATGATGTTGGAGGGTTTTTTTTTTATTTTCTGACAATAGAATCAGTAAATTTTTTCATTTCAAATGTTTTATGCTACTTTTATTACAAAGACAATGAACACAAAGGGAATTTTTTTAAGTTGCAAAAAGTATTTTCTCTTGGTTACCTTCAGATTTTCTTTCGATTCCACTTAACAAAACTTAAATAAGGTTTGATGGGGTAATTATTGAAATCATTTCATTCACTTACAGGTTTAGTAAAAAAGGAACCTAAACTCGATAACAATCAAGCATACCTAATTTTAATTGTTCCTCATGGTTTCATCTATTCATTGTATTCTTTTTGGGATCCAATTATGTGTAATAAATTTAGAAAAATATCACATAAAAAAAATAAATTGTTTGGTATTTGTTCAAATATGGACTAACAACGATGTGCTCTCATTATTTACGTTTAATTTTCTACATTAAAAATAAAAAATAATTTTAAATAATCTTCTTACCTTCATTTTGATGATGATTCCTAGTTAAAAATAATTCCAAACGAACAAAAATTTATTAAATTAAAATTTTACACTTTTATTTTTCACTTATTAATTATTTATTTATTTATTCGTATTAATTCGATAATAAAAAAATTTTTAAATTAACATTAAAAACAAATTTAAATTAAAAAACCTTTAAAAAAAAAAAAAAAAAATTTTCCAAATCCGTCGGTTTGTACTTGATTAAAACTTTACCGCGTATAAAAATGCAGACGACCAATTAAAATTATTTTAGTTATCGACACGTTTTATTTAAATTTCCCGCCAGAAAATTTTAACGCGTATATAATAAACAAACTTCTACTTTCTCCGATTCGATCGAAATAAGTTTATTTACTCTATGAATATTTTTCCTTAGTTTATATCAAGCAGAAACGTTTTCTTCTTTTCTTTTTTTATTAATTATAAAATTCAAAAGGACGTCCGTTCGGCCCTTTTCATTTAAGGTTCGATTAAATTTTCAAATAATAATAATAATAATAATAAATTAAATGAAAAAAAAAAAAAAAAACAAAAAGGCATATTTTATTTTATTTATTTTGAACACTTTTAAAGTTTATTTATTTATGACTTTTTAAACTTTTTTTTTTTTTTTTTTTTCAATTTGTGGAAGCGAAAAAAAAAAAAATTATTATTAACAATAGTAGCAATAATAATAATAATAATAATAATAATATTAATAATAACGATAATCGTAATCCGTTCAGTCGTTTTTCACCATTGTTATCATTATCATTATCATCATTATAATCATTATAAATTTATTAATAAATGCAATTTCTAGGGGCGGGAGTCGGGGGAGACGTGGCAGAAGTCGGAGATCGAGTTCCCGCCGTCGGACCCGGTGACGCTCCCACGTTATTGTGACCCCTTTCTTTTAACGGAAGGTTTTCGTACATTTGTCGTGGCAAATCTTCCGGAGGCCTTGGAAGATCGATTTGAGTTTTACTTCCCCCGCAACTGCTCCCACCGCTCCCTCCCCCGTCGTTGACTTTGCACTCTGTGTATTTTATATTCGTGTATTCTCGACCCAATTGAAGGCTTTTCTGTAATCGAACAAACAACTTTTCATTTCATTTCCGTCGGAAATCAAAATGAGAACAAAAAAGGCGAAGGAGACCGGAAATGGGGAGTGTGTAGGGAGAGAATGGGGTGCCTCCCCATTCGGAACAAGGTCGATGGTCATGATCGGTTAATAGTTGACGTATTTCGTTTTTCATTGTTCGGCCAACTATCGTTCCTTACCTGTTCGGCTTGTATTCTTTGCGTTAACGTATTTATATAGTGCTGTACGGCTAGGTAAACAAATTTGTACTGTGCTTCAGTTTGAACCATTCCAGAACGTTGCGAACGAACCATTTGAATTGTTCTTTGAATATCTATTTCACAGTCGGGACCTGGAAAACAACAACAACAACAACTTTTAAAACTTATTCGAAAAAAAAAAAAAAAAATGGCACTCGCGAACGTTTCGTGCATAGGACTCACCCTGCCTTTTGATCATGTCTAATATCATGTCGATAACTATAAACGTTCCCGTTCTCCCGATTCCCGCCGAACAATGAACGAGTACGGGGCCCGCATCTGGAATGGATTCTTGACGAGCGTTCACGTCGTGTAAAAAATTGAGAACACAGCCGGGGTCAGAGGGCACGCCGTGGTCGGGCCAGGCCTGTACAAAAAAAAAACAACATCAATAACGCATCGTGAATTATGCGTCGAAGGGGGAGGAGCAAGGGGAGGAGAAAGGGAGGAGAGGAGGGAAGGGGGAGGGGCTTGTCACACTTACTTGAAAGTGGTAATGGTAAATGGTTTTCTGTTCTGTGCCTTCTTCGGATGAGACTAGAAACTGACGTAATGTGTAATCGCTTGTTGATGTTTCGCTCACGCTGCAAACTTTTATCGGCCCGTATTCTTTGCTTTGGTTTTTGTCCGGCCAATACCTGGCGCATTTATTCTGAAACGGAAAACATCATCGTCACAATCGATTCGATTCGATTCGATCGATCGATTTAATTTCGATATTTTATAGACTTACTTTTCCCCGTTCTATTTCTTTGGTAGTCATAACGATAACTCTGACGTTTTCCTGCCAGACCATCATCCACAAATCGGCAACCGTGCTCGGCAAACAACCTTGCGTTGCGATATATGATTTCAGTCCGACTTCGGAACCCGCCAAACCCGAACCTTCCTGCGGTTCCTGCCTTATGTAATTCGCGTTTATGTATTCGGAACCCGGAATGTTGGGATCCGCATTTTTTAATTTCACCCTCGTGTGATCGACTGGAATTTTTTTAAAAACAAATTACATAACAACGTTTTCATAAATCCCCCTCCCCTTTCCCACCTTCCATAAACCGGAAACAGGAAATGAAAATTCACTTACATGGCAAAATATTTTTATATCTATTTTTGTTTCTGTTTTCGGGTCTTTGCCCTTGCTTTCTTGTGAATAAATGTCTACATTCTTGCTGCTGCAAACTTTCAAATTCTTCCCAAAATCCAGCTTTTCCAGTTGCCGCACCATTTTCCTTCTGAAACAAACAAACAAACGAACAAACGATAAACAAACGTTTTTCTCATCGTTTGAATAGATGGATGAACTTGAACAACAATGGGGCAAAAAAAAAAATTTTTTTTTTTTTTGCCCCATTGTTCCCTTTATTAGTGTTCATTACATAAATATTTATTTTTATGTAATACTCTCGCGTTATATATAAAACATTCGATACATAATAATAATAATAATGTTTAATAAATCGAAAGAACGAGTCCTTCGATTCGATTCGATTCGATTCGATATAATAATAACGATTCATCAAACGATCTCGAAACTTAATCGATTGTTTTAGTCACGCGCACTTGCATTTGAAGAATGCTTAGCCAAAAACAAACAAACAAACACAAAACTTTTTTCGCATGCCTACTTAATGTCACCGTGAAATAATAATAATGATGATTGTGATAATAATAATAATAATAATAGCGATAATGATATAATAAAAATTTATTAAAGATTACGTAAAGAAAAGAAAAGAAAAAGAAAAAAAAATTTCTCGACAACAACGGATAGAAATGAATCATCGGGTCGACGGGTAAGGCAACAACAAAAAAAATTACGTAATTAAATTATCAACAAATTTTTTTTTTTTTTTTTTTGTCTTAATTTGAAAATGAATGAGAAGAAAAAAAGCGGGAAGAGAAAGGAACAATCGATAAATCGATATATCGATCGATAGATCGATAGTTCGAACTACACGCTGGTAACGTTCCGAAGAGAGAAATGAGGTGGATTTTCCATTTCACTTTTACACTTACAATCGTCGCTTTTTCTCTCTCTCTCTCTCTCTCTCACGAAACACGTGGCATCAGATTGAAATTAACAAACCTGTAATTCTTTGACTCTCGTGTCTATGCCGGAAGCGTTGATTCTTGTCGCGTTAAAAGGTTGTTTCAAATGAACAACCGTTCCACTTGTTTCGACCATTGGATTTTTCTTGTAATATTCTATTAGTTCGCTCAGGGATTCGAACCTTTCGCCGCCTCCGACGTCGTATTTATTCTCCTGGAAAATAAAAAAAAAAACCAAATTTAAAAAACAAACAAACAAATAAAAATGGCGGATTTTTGTGTGCGTGTGTGTGTGTGTCAACCTTGCGATGACGTAATTCTATTAACTTTCCAGGTTGGCTTTTTTTTTTTTTGTATGTTTATACGATTTTTTTTAGAGGATGTTAATGAAATCGTACCTTCGCGTGTGATATTTTTTTTTTTTTTTTTTTTAAATATTAGTCATTGCAAAGGGACAATCGAAAAAATTAAAATGCTCGTCATGAGGATTAAGGACACGCTTTTCGCCGAAGGTCTCGCAACAACGACAACAACAAACAATATGTGTGTTGCGTGCGTGCGTGTTTGTGAGAACGCGTTTTGTTTTCTTTCAATAATAGTAATAATAATAGTAACAATAACGACAAATCCGTGTAAAATTAAATGCTATTCTCTCTCTCTCTTTCTCTCTACACTCGCACACACCCACCTACCTGACATCTAATTTTAACGTGTGTGACTCTGTCTTCCGTTCTGACGGATAAAACAAAATGACCTGGTTCGCTCTGGGATTCTCGTACCAGAAAACTTCCATTTTTACCCTTTTCCAATATCATTTTTTCCGCTTCTTTTCCAGAAATGTGACCGTGAAACCACCTGGAAAGAAAAGAAAAATGATAATGATAATAATTAGTCAAACAAACGACGATAAACGTGAGGTCGATGGTAAAGTAACAACGCAACGGCGGTCACCGGGGTTTGACTCGTGGGAATCGAAAAAAAAAAATTTTTCTCTTTTTCTTTCCCGTTCTAGAAAAAAAAAATAAACAATTTTACCACAAACAAACAACAACAACAACCGGAAACAAATCACCCCGACGCCCTTGACAAAACCCGAACTTAATTTAAAAAAACGAAAAAAAAAAAAAATAGGGAAAATTTAAAATGAAAATGCGACGCAATTTTTTTATTATTATGATTATTATTATCATCATCATTTAAAAGGAATCGAACGCTTCTGCCAACTTATGCAAATTAAATTAGTTTTTAAAATTTTTTTTTTATAGTGTAAGATGAATAATTTAGTGGAATGAAAACGATTTTGAAAAGCCGGAAAAAAAAAATCAAAATAAACACATCATCGTCGTCGTCGTCGTCCTTCTCTCTCGATGAGGACAAAAAAAAAAAAAAAATCCTACCTAAAACGACATAAAAGATGACATTGAAAAGTTATGTGAAGGAGTCGTCGTCGTCGTCGTCGTCGACGACGTCGTCATTCAATAAATCGAAAAATAAAAATAAAAACAAAAATTTGAATTCCTCGGACGCCATTTTAATTTATTATATAAATTCGTCCATCTAAGGATCCATTTAAGGAATCAAGGTTTCGGAGACATAAAAAAAAAGACACGAGTTTGGTTGTTGTGGTTGTTGTTGTTGTTGTTGTCGTTGTTCCTTATCCGTTTTCGACACCCGAATATATAAATAACAAATCGCAACAACATGTGCGAAGATTTCCAATCAATCATCAAAAAAAAAAATACAAAGGAAATGTGCGAGGTTTTCCGCATTTTCCATGAATAATAAAAAAAATATTCCACGTGTGATCATCATCATCATCATCATCATCATCGAGAGTAAAACCGGCAAAAAAAAGAAAAAAAAAAAAAAAAAACAAAAACTTGAGTAAACTACTTCCGGTTTATTACGAACCTTCATTTCCCTTTCCCAGAGAGAGAGAGACGAGAAAAAATGATAAATAACATTATTCGCATATGTTTAGCTTACGCACAACATCGCCAATTTACGCGTCGAATTTTTCGTTTTTTTAATTTTGTGTAAATTATCCACCCGAAACGAGTTTCGAATGACGAACTAAACAATTTATTACCATATAAGGTAATTATTATTGTCGTCCACGAGAGTAATAATTCTTCTTCCGCCAAAAATGAAAAAATTTTTTCCCACTCCTACCTTGGTAATCTGATAATTTATTTACCTTTTTTTTTTTACCGCGTTTAAAATGAATAATAATGATAATAATAATAACGATTCGTCTTCATTACCGGGTACTAATGAAAAATGTACAAGATCTAATAACTAAAGTGTCGCTCCCACAAGTTTGCAATTACAAATGGTGACGCGGCGGATTCGTGACACACGCACACGCACACGCACACGCACGCACGCCGAGAAAAATCATCATCATCATCATCATTATTATTTTCTCTTCCAAAAATTCATTAGTTCGATAACGAACTAATCAATTTCCAACATTTTTTTTTTTTCCATATTGAAAATTTGGAAAAGTAGGTACGAGTTCAATGAACCCTTTTTGAACAAATAATAATTACTCCGACGATGATAGTAATAATAATAATAATGATAATGATAATGATGATGAAATGAAATGTTGGTCGATAACGCACACGCACGCACACAGACGCGCAGGGAAAAAAATCGATTATGTAAAATATCACAGGCTGTGTGCCTGGAACCTGTCCCGGCGTAGAGGTAAGAGAGAGGGGGGAGGGGAAGAAGGATAAAAGACGAGAGTGAAGCAAGCAAGAGAAAAACAAACAGGTGATGATGATGTTCGAGTATGTTAATAAGCTACGCGAAATTTTTACGATAATAATAATTTTCGCGCGTGTGAGAGAGTGAGATAGAAGACGTTGAGAGACGTCCGTGACAATTATTAGCATTCGAATTCAAATTGACAAAATACACACAAACACACGATTTCATCCCGTGAAGAGAGAGAGAGAGAGAGAGAGAGAGAGAGAGAGAGAGAAACTTGTTCAAAGTTAAATTTTACGATTGAATTTCAAATTTTTTTTTCAAGGGCTTTCAAGTTAAATAAATAATAATAATAATAATTTTTAACCTGAGGCCGCCATATTGGCTCACGAGACATTAAATTTTTTTTTTTTTTTTTTCCAATTCTCGATTAAATAAATATCAAACATGCATGTATTAAATGCATTTCGTAATCGAAGAGAGAGAGAGAGAGAGGAGAAAAACAACCAAAACAACAACAACAAACACGAACCTGATTTTTTTTTTTTTTTTTTAAAGTTAAAAAATTGTTTAAAAAAAGGACTTAATTAAAACTTACTTGTGTAAATCCGTTTCCGGTGCGTATGCCGCCGATTTAATCTCCGTAGTTGGTAGAATTGTTCTCGCGGCGGATATCGGAAGTTCCAAGCACCGCCTTTTTATACGAATTATCACCGACATTGTAACCGAAAAGTTATTTATCACACCTTATTTATTTATTATTATTATTATTTTTTAATAACGTTTTTCGTCACAGATTATTATTATTAATATTAGTAATAATAATAATAATAGACATTTCTTTAAATACCTGCATTTGAAAAAATTACATTTTGTAGACAAATTGTTAAAAAATAATTCGAACCTAAACTATCACAAACATCTTTTTTTTGGTACCTTAATTCCCCCCCCCCATCATCATCATCATCATCATCATCATTTCAAAAAAGAAAAAGGCGGAAGAGTCGAGAGTCAAGTCGATATAAGAGCGAATAAATAAATTAATAATAATAATAATAATAATAATAATAATAATAAAATTTTTTAAAAATTGATTTCCGTTTATGTATACTTTCGCGTGTAAGAGAGTTTTTTTAGGCGCGCGTTGGCGAAATTTAAATTAACGAGAGTTTGAATTAAGGTTTCCGGACAAACATGACGACGATAATGATGATGATGATGATGTATTGCCATTATTATTATTATTATTAAAATTCTTTCTCTCGCTTCGACTTTTCTCCCAACTCGAAATCCGTTTCGCGAACCTTTTTTTTATCCTCCGCGAAAAATTTCTTTTCGTGCCCTGTGGCGCCGCGACGTGGTGGGAGTAAAAAAAGTAACATTCGTCACTTTTATTATTTTTACAAATCTACCTTTCCCTAAAGACACGATCGACGATTTGTCAGTCGGTCTCCTCCTACTCGTTTTTACGCAAAGATTTTTTTTCGATAATAACAACAACAACAACAACAACAACAAAAAAGAAATTCTTGGAAACCTTGCAAACCTTGTAGGTTTAATTAAATACTCTCCTACTCCTACTCCTCCTCCTCCTTTCACCTTTTCCTCGGAAACCTTCGATTCGAAAGCACGCACACACCCAAACCTCATCATATACCACTCGGTTTTTCCCTCCAAAAGAGAGAGAGAGAGAGAGAGGGAGAGGGAAAGAGAGAAAGAGAGACACAAAGAGAGGGAGAGGGAAAGAGAGAGAGAGAGAGAATCCGAACGAGGAGGGAAACCGAAACGACGACAAGTTATTCAATTTAAATTCCAATTTTGTGATTGTGACCTACTTGCGTATTTATTTGTTATTACTATCATCATTATCATTATCATTATCATTATCATTATTATTATTATTATTATTTTACCGTTGTAGTATCACATAATTATTATTATTATCATTTTCTAAAATCGTTTTTTTTATCCCCCTCATTTTTCTTTCTGACATCCAATCGAGTAGTAGTCACGTTCGATGAAAAAAAAAAAAAAAAAATTTTTCTTTTTTTCACGAATTTAATAATAATAATAATAATAATAATAATAATAATAATGATGATAATGATAATATTTTATTTGTGTCTTTTTTTTTTAAATTCAAATTATCATTATTATTTTAATTGAAATGAATGCCGCATTCGTTTTGGTATGCTAATTTTCCAACCGAAAAACAAAAGAATTTAAACAGATGTCCTCAACTTCTTCCTTTTCATTGTTCAAAAGACAAAAAAAAAAAAAAAAAAAAAATGTGTCGGTCTGTCTTCACGTTTCGAATTTCCGGGAGAGACAGATAGAAAAAGACAGAAAGAGAGAGAGAGAGAGAGAGAGAGAGAGAGAGAGGGAGATACGGAGTGAGATACCATTGGAGGTGAGAAGTGCGAGGGGTAAAGACGTGGGCACAAAGATGAATAAAACAAACAAAACAAACAAACAAACAAACAAACAAACAAAAAGAAAAACAGGTATGCGGGCACCGTGCGAACACATTATTACAAAAGCTTGGCCAAAGGAAAAACCTTGAATATGTTTTTCCAAATGGCGGTGGAAATTCGTTTCTGTGTCACAGCTTGCGTGCGTGCGTTAGTGCGCTCGTGCGTACGTCCGTCCGTTCAACAATCGTTTCGATAAATCGATTTTTTCCCGAATAACCCCATCCCCCCTCTCTTCCCTCCCACCCTCGTTTGAACGATTTATCGATCTATCGATCGATCGAACGAACCTGAATTAACCAAAAAAAAGTAGATTCAGGTTTACGACGATATTTTTTTTTACACAAAAAAAAGTGAAATAATAATAATAATAATAATAATAATAATAATAATAATAATAACAAAAAGCCAACGGCCATAGCGTGCTGGTCACACCGGTTCCC
>NW_002987835.1:373471-408471 GCF_000006295.1 Pediculus humanus corporis | reverse complement strand
TATTAATTACGAAAATTTAAAATTATTATTAATTGAAAAAATTTAAATGGAGAAATTTCGTTTATAATTAAATTTTAATAAAAAAAAAAAAAAAAAAAAAAAGCGCGGGAAATTTATTATTCCGTGAAACGAAAATCGTTGGATCATTTTTTTTCTTTTTTACCGAGTAATAAAAAAGGAACAAAAAAAAAGGAAAAGAAAAAAGGAAAAAAAGGAACGCGACGGCGGAAAAATAAATTAATTGGAAAAAAAAAAAAAAAAAACGAACGAATAAGGAGAATAGTTTCGCCAACGAGATCAGATCAGGTGGTGATGCTGCTGCTACTCTAAGATCACATCACCGTCGCAATTTCCCCCCCCCGTCCCCCGTCCCCCGACCTAATTTTTCCTTTTTCCGGAAAAACGAACTAAAGAAATTAAAGAAACGAACGACGCAAATTAAAAACAAAAAAAAGAAAAAAAAAAATCCCCGAAACCTGACTCATCGACTCACCTACCAAAGTTACGACGTTACGTTACGTTTTTTGCAAACCTGACGGAAGGAGGAGAAGGAGGTGGAGTAGGAGGAGGGGAAGAAGAGATTATGCGAACCGATTAAGGCAAAATTATAATAATAATAATAATAATGCCCCGAGAGAGAACCTGACTAATGTTACGCACGTTTTTTTTTTTTTTTTTCTGGAGAAATGACAAACGTAATGAATAAAAAAAATTCATTGGCCAGAATTCGAATAAAACTTGTTAAAAGGAGTTACAAGGCCGGATAAACCTGGAAGCGATTTATACCTTGATTATTATTATTATTATTATTATTATTATTATTATCATTAGTAATGTGTGTTACGTATTATCATAGTTTAATAATTACGATCATTTCCTCCCTCCCCTTCTCCTCTTCCTTCTCTCCTCCCTCCCGTTATCATTACGAAAATCGTAAGCTCGGAAGGCATATTTTTCGATCCGTGGATGGGGGGGGGGGGAAAAAAATTTTTTTCTACTGCCACGGCCTTACCCTCCCCTTCCCCTCCTTCTCTCCCCGAATATCACGTTTCGTCATTTCATTCATGCATGAATGCATGCACGCACACGCATACACGTGAATTACAATTAACGAACGGCGACGTGTTTAAGGTATGTCAACAGAGCAAAGGCCGAACCCTGTGCGTGCGTGCGTGTGCGTGCACGGGGGAGGGGAGGCAACAAGTCGAATTCAATATAAATTAAAAAAAAACGTGAACATAATCACGTATCATCATCATCATCGCCATCATCTATTGATGCATTGTTATAATTGACGAATTAAAAACAAAAAACATTTTCACGGTTTTTTCGACTTGAACAATCACGTCGCGGTTGTTGTCGTTCCCCTCCCCCTCCTCCCCTCCTCCCTCCCCTTCCGTCAACGCAAGCAAGGTTTTAAACCTTTCGCCACGCATAATAATGATAATGAAAGATGCCAAAAAGACGACTTGCGTCAAAAACCACAAATTATTCCGCGAATAAAAAATTTTTATTTTATTTTTATTTATTATTATTTTTTTTTTTTACGACCAAATCCAAGGCGTTTGAAATAAATAATCGAATAAATTATTAATTCGAGTTATGGAAAAAAAAAGAAAAAACACGAAATAATAATAATAATAATAATAATAATAATAATAATAATAATAATGATGATGATGATGATGATAAAAAATAAATAAACTACGCACATTTAAAACCACGACGACGATGATGATGATGATGACGATCGTCATTGAAATCAACATATTTTTTTTTGGCGCCATTTACAAAAAGTCGTTAATTTCCTTTCATAACCGGGGGTGGGGGGTGGGGGGAAACAAAGAAAATTTTTATGGAAAAACAAAACCAAAACAAAAAAACGTTAAGGAAAAATGATAAAAAAAAATTTTCAATAACCGTCAGGTGATGAAACATGAATAATAATAATAATAATAATGATAATAATAATAATAATGATAATAATAATAATAATAATAATGATAATAATAATGATAATAATAATAATGATAATTTTTGTGTCGTCATTCGTCAATGACAAATTTCCCAAAAAAAATAAATAAACGAATAAATAAAAATAAACGTGACACAAACGATCGAACCGGAAAAGTTTTTAATAAAAAAAAAGAAAACAAATTTTTTCAAACGCTCCTCCCAACACGTTGACGAGAGAGAGAGAGAGAGAGAGAGAGAGAAAACACGTGGCAGGAGAAGAAGAAAAAGAAAAAAAAAATTTCGACCGTTTAAACTCACGATTATTGTTGTTATCATTATTATTATAATTATTATTATTAATCAATTATTTTACTTCATTCATACCTGCGTTCTCTCTCTCTCTCTCTATCTCTTTTTTACCCACTCGATAATTACACGTTTGTTTATATCACGTATCGATACGTTAAAACGAAAACAATCGTGCGAAAATTTGTTGTTTGTTGTTGTTGTTGTTTGTTTGTTGTGTGAATAAATATCCAACGCAAATAAATGAAAGAAATTTTTTTTTCGTTTTTTAAAATAGAAAAAACACAAAAATCCAATAAAACCCACAACTTATTATTATCATCATCATCATCATTGTTGTTGTTTTCTATTTTGGAAAAATACGCAAAAAAAAAAATGTTGTTTGTTGTTGTTGTTGTTTGTTTGTTTGTTCTTTCTTTACTATCATTCATTACGAAATATTTTAGAAAAACGTTTAATTATTTTTTCCAATAGATGATTTATTAAATCGTTTCATTTTCTTTTTTTGGTCACGTCAAACGTCGTCACGTTGCGTATTGCAACATCCTTTGCATGCGTGCGTGTGTGCGTATACCTTGTCATCATTATCATCATCATCATACCTTGCACTTTGATTGCCGATCCCATTTTATTTAATGAGGATCCACGCGCTCTGTTGAATTCGTTCAAGGTCTTCTATAGACGCACATCCGCTTTATATTTTCATCTTTCGTTTTGCGGTCGCCATTTTTTTTTCTTTTTCCACGTCCGAAACGTGGTGATCGTTTCCCCTACTCGATGGTAGGTATCCTTTCCTTTCCTTTCGAACTTGAAATTCTCATACGTTTAAAAACAAAAGAGTCACCGGAAGCCACACACTCACGAACACACCCTTCACTCACTCATCATTATTCATAATTTTAAAATTGTCACACTGAGTAATCCGTCCGTCCGTCCGACACTTTCTACACCCGTCTTAACCATTTATATACCATGACTCCCCCCACTCCCCCCGCCTCCTCGACAAAACCCTTTATATTGGCTACCTGAAACATTTTTTTTTTTTCCAACCTACCGCAAAGCAATTTTAAGCAGCAATTTTCGAAAATCCCAAAGAGAGACATTTTTCGCGAGAAAAAAGAAAAAGGACAATGACGAAATCGAAAAACCCCCCTTCCCCCTCCTCCCCTTCAGAAAAAAAAACCGAATCGAAGCAAATAATAAACGAATAACCGCCGCAAAATTATCCCCCCCTTTTATTGGACATTTTGGCAGAACCAAATTTTTTTTCTTTTAACCTGTTTGCACCCTCCTCTCTCTCTCTCTTCCTGCTGCCCCCCCCCATGTCCCCCCGTGTAAAAAAACGACTATTTCTAACCATTCGATCGAATAATATTCGTGTTTAAAAATAATCAATAACGTGACGTGTATATAATTTACAAATTTGAAACCGAAAGAACCGTTGCTGAATTGAAGAGAGAGAGAGAGAGAGAGAGAAAATCTAAAACCACGTCAAAATGAACTCCCCTTTCGTAAAGACTTTTACCGTTACCGCGACTCGAAAAAACAAAAAAAAATTAATAATAATAATAATAATCATATTAATTACATTTGATTTTTGCCCTTGCATTTTGACGATCGTCACCGAGATTCGAGAGAGAGAGAAAGAAAGAGAGAGCGTGCGTGCGTGCGTGCGAGAGAGAGAGAGTAGAACAAAATAATAATCGCAACGACTGATAAGTCTTATCAGTCGTATAAATAATAATAATAATATAAATTTCAGGTGATTCTCGAGGTCGTTGCAAAAAATTTCTTTTTTTTTCTCTCTCAACTCAGTTCAAACGCATTCAATGACTTTAACATAATTTTTTTTTTTTTTTTTTTTTTTTTTTTTCGGGGCTCTGCCCTTTAGAAAAATGACACCGGGCACACGCACGCGCACACGCACGCGCACACGCACGTTTCTCTTATTTACGTGAAAAAAAAAAAAAAAAAAATTTCTTTTTTTTGGACTTTTATCATTATCATTATTATTATTATTTTGTCTTTACCCGAAATTTCATATCGGTCGAAAAATGAATTTAAAATTTTATCTTCCTTGTCTTTTTTTTTTGCGCACGTGTAAAAGAGAGAGAGAGAGAGAGAAATACTCCGTGTACAAATCGACATATTCATCGTCTTGTTCAAGCGATTATTAAAAAAAAAAATAATAATAATAATAATAAAAAACCTCGGGGGTGAAAAGCCACTTGTTTTTCTTTACTGCCACGTCTCTTTCGACTTAAATAAATACGTGGCACGAGAAAAGAGGGAGGAAACGAAGAGAGAGAGAGAATCGTCGGAGTATTATCGGACCCTTGAGACATTTCAATCGAACAACTTTTCCAAAACCTTTCCAAAAATAAAAAAAAGCTGAACTTGAATATTTTTCCAAAATTTCGATTCCGTTTCCTTTTTTTTTCTCTCCACTCGTTCACCTACAAATCCGAAAAAGGTTTCTTTTAAAAAAAAAAAAAAAAAAAAAATTTCCTTCACGTTTTTTTCTCGTTCAACTCCCTTTCTTCCGCCATTTTTTCCCCAAACTCTCTCTCTCTTTCTCTCTCTTTTTAAAATAAAATTTTTGAAAAATAATAATTTCGGCCTGGATAAGCGAGTGAGAGAGAGAGAGAGACAGAGAGAAACAATTTTACTGACCACCATTATTAATTTCGTATCGTATTTGAGGGGGAGGCAGTGGGAGGGAGGGAGGGAAGGGTGTGTGGGGGGGGGGGTAATAAGCTTACGAATCCGAGTTTTTCTCTCTTTCTTTCTTTTACTCGTTTACCGCTCAATCATCATTAATTAACATTTATAACTAATCGCATACAATTAGTAATGGCTTTTCATTTTACGATTAAGTTATTAAAAAAAAGAAAAAACTCGACAAAGTCAATGTCAAAGTCATTCGAGAAACCCGTGGGCAGGTGGGAAATTTATTGCTGAATTTTATAGGTAGCTAGCCGATGATGATGATGATGATGATAATGTTGTCAAGGTTTCACTAGCGAATATCTCTCTCTCTCTCTCTCTCTCTCGGTGTACGTCTAGCACGATTTCTTCCACCTTTGGTGCACTTACACGTACAAGTGCATACACACACGCACACACACACGATGTTATCATTTATCAATAAAAATAAAACACCCTTGCCAAGGTTAAGGTTCGGAAGAAAAAATTTTTTTTCGATCGGGAATGTCAATCAGGTACTACTCCCGTTTCTTTCCCCCCTCCCCGTTTTCCCCTCTTCTTTCCCTCCCTCTTTACTCCCCTCCCTTAAAAATTAACATCAAATTGATTTTCGAAGGTTTTCACTACCACAAATAAATAACGAATAAATAATTTTTATTTTGCCCCGAAAACTTTTACTTGATAACCTCACGTAAAAGGCGCGGGGCAGGGGGCGCGAGGGGGCGGGGGAGGGGAAGGACGTGAGAATTTTTTAATTTTCCCTCCGAATAAATTAATTCCAACTCTAACCTTTTGCAACAAAAAACGAAATAGAAAAAAAAAAAAAAAAAAAAAACAGAAACTCACCTTTCCGGCGTCGGATCCGCGCAATTCAACGGATATTTCAATTCTATAACTTGACCGTTTTTTTCACGAACCTGACCTTGATTTTCCACATAATACTGAACCTGAAACAATAAAACAAAATGTCAAATAATCATGTTTTCTTGCCCGGGGGAGATGGGGGTTTCTCTAAATGGAGAGAGCGCAGTAAGGTAAAAAAAAAAAAAAAAAATCACGCGTGAAAACCTTTTTGTATTTATTCAATTAAATCCATTATCATTATTATCATTATCATTATCATTATTATTATTATTATAACAACAAACGTCGGTTGAAAAATTTATTCGTAAAGGATGTCACACACACACACGCAAGATGATCTCAATGATTGTAAATATAAAAATTTTTCGTTTGTTCGTTTGTTTGTTTGTTCGTACAACAATTTTGAAAGAGAGAGAGAGAGAAGGACTACAACGTGACCTCTCTCTCTTTCCCTCCTTCGTGCTGCATGACCTATTCGCGAGACCTGCCATTCGTAAAAAAACAAAAAAAAAATAAATACATAATTGGTTATAGTTTTTTTAAAATACGTAGGAAGGAAATTACAAACTGCTACAAACTTTCTCCTCTACTAATTTATAAAAAATGGCTACGCACACGCATATACACGAATGAGTACGCATATATTTAAATAAATATGAATTCTCCACATAAACTCATACATATATATATATATATATTTATTTTAAAATAATTCCGCCCGACGTTTTGCTCTGATTCACTCGAACCGAAATTAAAGTTTTTTTTTTTGCTATTGTTAAACGATACTTTTCTGCTCTCTTTCCTTTCCTTTCTTTCCCCCCCCCCTCTCTCTCTCCCCTTCCTCTTTCCTTTCCCACCCTTTCCAAATAGGAAAATGTGCAAATCATTCGAAACCGACGACGACGTCATTTTCCTCCTTTTCCATCAATTTTCAAAATTAAATTTTCATACATAATCTTTTACATTAGGAAAATTAAATTTTATATCAAAACAATCGGATTAAAAATGAAATCGAGTGGAACAAAACAAACCGCATTTTTCGACGACAGCAATTTTCTAAATAAAACTTGAATGTTTGCTTTAAAATAAATAAATAAATAAATAAATAAAAAAGGAAAATTAAAATACGACGATTTGCTCCGTTGAGAAAATCTCATCAGAGAGAGGGAAAGAGAGAGATAAAGAGAGAGAGAGAGAGAGAGAGAAAACGGTTTGAAAAACAGTTCAAATGCGTTCTCTATTGACACGACAACGAACCGCGGTAACCAGAGGTTTTGATCTTTACATGTCATCGTATCTTTGGATAATTGGATAATAAAAATTATCATCATCATCATCATCATCGTCATCATTATCATCATCATTATTATTAATATTATTATAAAACGAAACGGCCATGTCCGCCATCGCCGAGATACGGGGAGGCAGAAGAAAAATGAAACGATGATTGCCGACCTCGTACGACAACCTTACAAAAAAAAAAAAAAAAAAACTTTTCATATCATCTACCATAATAATAATAATAATAATAATTCATAATAATAATTTCACAAATGTCTTTTTTTTTTTTTGGTTGGCGTCAATCCCCATTTAAAGAAAGCAATGTGATCCTACTAACGGGTTTTACTCGAACTGTTCTTTTTTTTTTTTTTTTTTTATTTAAAAAAAACAGGTACGATGCCCTAATTGGGCATTCCGTCCTTATTCGTCATACCGTTCCATATGAGAACAATATAAAAAACAAACAATAATAATAATAATAATAATTACCCTTTTTTAATAAGGTAAAAAAATTTCAAATATTTTTTTTTTTTTTTTTGTATACGAATCGACTTACGTAATTTTTTTTTTTTTTCTTTTTTTTTCTTTTTATTGAGTAGTTTTAACCGTAAACGTTAAAACAATAAATTCATTCGTGCGTTAAATAAAATTTAAAAAAAAAAATGGATGCGTATGTGTTACGTAACGAACAAACGAACGAACCCTAACGAAAACTCGTTTTTTTTTTTTTCTTAACAAACTTTCGTAAATTTAAAACGTCAAGTATTGGGTGATGTCACCAAAATATTGATTTTAGGCCAAATGTGAAATTTCAAACGAAATAAATCCCCCCTCTCCAACCCAACCCAACCCACCGCCCTCTCCTAAAAGAATTAAAAAAAAAAAAAAAAAAAAAAAAAAAAAAAACCGCGCGAATTCAAACCCGTTCGAAAACGAAGGAGGAAAAATAAAAAGAAAATAATAATAATAATTTTTTTTTTGTAATTAATTCCACGACTTTTAGTTATATCCACGAAATGTTTTGTTTTCTTTCTCTCTCTTTCTTTCCCATACAACATACGCGTAACGGATTTTTAAAATTTTTAATTTGCTCTGTTAATTTTATTAATAAATAAATATATATCTAAGCGAATACAAAAGCGAAACGTAAAAAATTATTAAATTAATTATAATATTCATCTATTTAATTAACAGACCGATTCTAATTTCGAAATTTTTAATTAATTAAATAAAAAAAAAAAAGAAAACAAAAAAACAAAAAAGAAACGAAAGATTTTCCCGTTCCGATCCTCCGCCATTATTGTTTTGTTTTGTTTATTTATCGGGGCCCTAACGGGGAAAAAATGAGCGGGAAAAAATTAATTAAAACCACGACCAAACTCGCGAAATGTATCCCTCCCTTATATTTTCATCAATTATCAACGATCGAATTTCTCGCGAGATTTTTTTCTTTCTTTCGAATTTAAAAAAAAAAAAAAAAATTCAGGGTGGCAATGAGATCTCATTTCGACGACGACGACGACGACGACGAAACAAGAAAAAAAACCTTAAAAAAAAAAATTACGAGATCGTATTGCCAATAACACACAACCTAACCTTTGATTATTGATTTATTTTTAGCCATTTTTGTTTTAATACTAAATATTTGATGATTTAATTACACCACGTTCGCCATTCGAAGGACAAATTTTCTTTTAATTTGTTATAACAAAACATTTCTCTCTCTCTTTCCCTCTCTCTCTCTCTCTCTTCTCCCCCCTCCCTCCCCCTTCAAAATGACAATGCTAATAACAACTACAATTATTACTATTATTATTTTTCTTTCGACTACCCCAAAATGATTTTTATCAGTTTAGTATCAAGCCTGTGTTTGTATTTCACACATTCGAATAGAAAACTTGTTTAAAAAAAAAGGTTTCGATAAACTAATCATAATCATTTCATACCTTAAACCTTAAATTATTTTACTGTAAGAGAGAGAGAGAGAGAGAGAGAGAGAGAGAGAGTGCATGTGTGTGTAAAGCGTGTGAGTTTAAAATAAAAATTATAAATTAAAAATTCACTTGCCAATTCGGAAAGTGTTGCAAATTTTTCTCCTCCATACAAATCATAAAAATCTCCAGTGTTTTGAATTTTTATGTGAGTCACTTCTCCATTTCTCCTACAATTAAAAAAAAAAAAAAGAATAAAATTAAACGCCATCATGTATACATTCTGCAAATCGATTTCCAATCAATCAAGAAATATTTGTATAACATGAAAACGATTTCAATTCTTAATCAATGTGATTTTTTACACTTTACATTCATACAAAACTAATAATAATTATTATCATTATTATTAACAATGAATTATGTATTAATAAATAATTTTATAGCAAGTGTTGCAACTTGTCATTATGAAATAAATATAAAGCTCGATATTAAAAAAAAAAAAATAAATTTTTAACTTTGAACCTGCCACTCCTCGAACATAAAAAACTTTTATATTAAATATGTGATGATTGAACATTATGATGTTTAATGATGATGATGATGATGACATTGTAAAGAAAAATAAATATAAAATATATATATATTACACTCTTTTTTTATTATATATTACTGACCATATTACATCAAACGATAATAATAATATATAAAGTAAAAAAGATGCAACGATGTGTGTTTGCATACATAAGTTATGTAATTTTATTTTATTTTATGGCTTTATATTACTTTTTTTTTTTATTTATTAATAACATTTTATTGAATTAATCCTACATAAAAAAAAAAAAATGAAAACAACAATGTGTTATGCAATAGGAAGAAACGAAAAATTTCCTTTTTTCTTTTAAGGATTTTCATTATTATTATTATTATTTTAAACGAATAATAAATTCAATGATATCGATTAATAAAAAAATTTTTTTTTGTAATTTTTCCATTTTCAATCAATCATTGTCATCCATTGTTTATTCGAATGAAAAAAAAAAAAAAAAATGAAAAACTTTTTATTAGGCTTACCTTACAGATAATGTAAAATCCCCTGGATTGGCTCGACTTGGCCTTGCTAGGAAAGACCCATCGAAACCTCTTTCCAATAGTACTGTTTCTGCTTCGACACCAGATATGTTGGGATGAAACCACCTGTTGAAAAAATTAAAATATAATTTTCAATCAAAATCCTTGAATTGTGTTAATGTGTTAATCACACACACACACTCACGCACGCACACGCACACACAAAAACATAACAAACACTCATCACTTACGAATTATACATAAGAAGAAGAAAAAGAAATGAAAAAAAATTTTTTTTTCTCTTCATCTCAATAAGAATATTACCCCACCAGATGGTGAATAATTATTATCATTATTATTACTTTTCTCCCCCATTGCATTTTATATGCAACTAGGATATTTATTTAAAATCGTATATTAATCTTTACCTTCTCGAAGCCATCGGATTTTTTTCCAAAAAAAAAAAAAAAAAAAAATGTACTAAATAAAACACATTAGTTTCATGTGATCGGATAATACAAAAAAAAACTTCAACACCCAACACTCAACTTCTTAGAGTTGTGTACATGACAGTGTTGCCAATTTCATCTCATATAAACAAAGTAGATAGCACTCCTATCAGTTTTTCTTTTTCTTTCTCTTTTCAAAGG
Source organism: Pediculus humanus corporis (assembly GCF_000006295.1). NCBI lineage: Eukaryota > Metazoa > Arthropoda > Insecta > Psocodea > Pediculidae > Pediculus > Pediculus humanus. The sequence goes on along the minus strand of NW_002987835.1, from coordinate 397,706 downwards.
GCGGAAAAACCAAAAAAAAAAAAAACAAATTAATTATTATTATTATTATGCATTTTATCATCGTCGCCATTAAATCGCATTTACTACTAATCAAAAAATTACAAAAAACTAATAACCGAATTATTTAAACGAATAAAAACCTTAAAATAATAATAATAATAATAAAAAACGTTTGATTTGCTTTGTTGCCATTACCCCTAGTTTTCACCCCTAGAATTCAAATTTTTTTACCTTAATTTCCAACAGCTAATCATCCATTATTTAAACTTTACAAAAACAAAAAATAAAAAATAAAAAAAATAAAAATTTAAAAAAAAAAAAAAAAAAAAAAAAAACAATTTTTGATAAAACAAAGACAAAAAATTTATTGTCATCACTGGTAACCTCTTTAAAGATAATTACACGTTATTATTATTATTATCATTATTATTTTTGTTTAAATCATCATCATCATCATCATCATCATCGTTGTATTATTTTCTTCTTTTTCATTCAAACTGAAATAAATACAAATAAAATTAATTAATTAATTGCGAACATAAAAAATTGATTTGAAATTTATTGGGGGGTGCATCACTTACCAAAAAGACACTCAATAATAATAATAATAATAATAATAATAATAATAATAATGAGGTAAAGAAAATAAATAAATAATAATAATAACAATAATAAAAAAGAAAAGTCTCTTCTTCGATTCGTCTCCTTCTTCTTCTTCTTCTTATTAGCTTAACATAACGTGAAAAAAAATTAAGTTTTTTTTTTTGTTTTTTTTTTGTTTTTTTGTTTTTTTTTTTTTTGGGTTTTCGTAGGGTCAACGATCGAATATCATCTTTTTGTATCTCTCGATGAATGTGGAATTTGAAATTCTAATGATTTTATTCTGTTGTTTGAATTTTTACTAGAAAAAAAAAAAAAAAAAACGCCATTTTTCCCGCGCAATCGATTACAAATAATAATAATAATAATTTAATTCCATACGTTTTTTCCGAAATCAACCTTTCCAACTCCTCGATCTTCAAATCCTTTACCACTATTTTTTTTTCCATTTTTGCAAGAAGTGCTCTTAGTTCTGGACTCTCGAGTGGTTTTTCTACTATTATTACGGCTTGTTGTTTCTTTTGACGTATCACTGGTTTCGAAATTCTGAAATGAATAAAAAAAAAAATGCGTTCATACCCTTTCCATTTGCCTTTTTAATCATTATTATTATTATCATCGATCAAATTTAAAACAAATAAGAAGTCGCCATCGAAAAAAATTTATTTTATTTTATTAAAACTAAAATCATTTCGCAATTAAAAATGATTTGTGGTTTTAGCATGCCTGGGATGATACTGATATGATAACTTTTTCCGCCATCTTGTTTTTTTTTTTTTTTACAACTGACACGTCTTGTAATGACGTCATTAAAATTTCGGTTACAAAAATACAAACAAAAAAACTATCAAAGCCTGATTTGTAAAGATTGTTGTTTGTTGATTGTTGTTGTTGTTGCTTTTTAATAAGAAAAAAAAAATAATAATTTTTGATTATTATTATTATTATTATTAAACCTACTCAAAAATTTGGTTATTTCGTCCGACAGTATAGTCCCAGGGCAATGCTGGCTTCTTTGGTTTTTTTCCTTCTAGTATGTTATCAAGTTGTAAACCTTGATCAAAACTTGGAATTTTCCACACCATGACATTTCCATTTAACTGAACCTGTGTGTCGAAAAGTAAATTTGTAAATTTTTCCTATTCTTTTTTTCTTTTAGAACATTAACCCGGAATGAATAAATAAAAAATAAAATATAATTTTTCTCAAGCGACTTCAAATCCTTTGAGTTTGAGTTTAGTTTAGTTTATTTAAAAAAAAAATGTCTCTCACTTCGTCCATTAAATATTTTTTTTCATTTTTCATTTTTGCTAATTTTTCACGTTCTTTTTCCAATTGTTTTTCCCAACTTGATGCTTCCAAACGTGCATTTATTAATTCATTTTTTTGATTTTTATATTCGTTTTCCATTGTCGTCACTTTATCTTCGATTGTTTTCAAACGAAATTCGAGTTTTTCTTTTTCCTTAAATAATAAAATTTGTTTCGAGTAAACCGATAAGTTTGTGCAAACCTCTCTCTCACACACACACATTCATCAAATCATTTTATTAATAATAAATAAATTGATAGATAAACTTACTTCATTGATTAATTTTTTTTCATATTTAGAATCTTGTAATAAATTAAATAATTTTTTCATATCGTTATGTACATTAACCACTCTCGCTTTTTCAGCATCCAAAAGCTGTCTCAGTGCATAATTTTGAATGGACATGTTATTAACCTGCAAATACATATAAAACACACATAAACAATCACATTTTAATAAAAAACTTAAGTTAAAGTTGATACAAACTTTAAGCATTAAAGTTTTGACATCAGCTTCGAGTTTTTTATTTTCTTCTCTTTGTTTTCTCCATGCGTGAAAAATTAAAAAATTTTGAATTTTTTTTTCAGCATCATTCGAATTCACTGCCTTATTATTATTATTATTATTTATTTTATTTTGTGATGGGTTTTGTAATTTCAACTTATTTTTAATATCAGTCATATTATTAGTTATACAATTCCTTCTTCGATTGTTTTTATAATAAAATCTAAAAAAAAAAATAATAAATTTAAACATTCGTTAACCACAAAACCGTTTGTTTTGTTTTTTCTAATCTTTTTCATTCACATAAATAATTAATTATATATTTATCACATCACACAAATAAATATAAAAAATTTATTAATAATAACTTACATTTTAATAAAACTAAAAAAAATTATTTCAAAACAATATAATTACAACTTATAAATGATTAACATGATTTTGATAATTACATATTATTATTATTATTATTATTATTATTATTATTCTTACGAAGGCACATTAATTATATTATTATAATTATTATTATTTTTTTTATCTTTTTAAAATCTTGTCAAAAATACAAAAACTATAACTTCATTCAGCATAATAATAAACATTTAAAAATTTTGTTTTTTTAATTTCTCGTCTTTTTTTTTTTTTTTTTTTGTTTGCATATGTATTTAAGTACTCCAAGTAAGTAACATTTTTTTTTTTTTTTTTTTTTTTATTCTTCTTCTTCTTCTTTTTTTTATTTTATTTTATTTTATATTTTATTATTTTTTTTTTTTTTATATTGGGTTAATAATAATTTTCAAAACATTTTATTATCCTCACTGTTGTTTTTTAATTTAGAAGCCATAATGTTTTTTTTTTTTTTTTTTTTTTTTTTTTTTTTTTAATGGAAAATGAAAGAAAAATTAAATAAATAATGGCGAAAAAGAATATTCGACGTTCCATAAACCTACTGCCTGATATTCTAAAATTATAAATATAATAAATTAAACTTAATTTTTGTAAAGATTACATAAATAATAATAATAATAATAATAATTTCAGGTACAAGATTTAAGTTCGATTGAAATTCATCCCATATGAAAACACAAAAATTTTTAAGTTTTCGATTATTAGACGACTTTAAAAATTATAATCAACTTCAATAAAAAAACTATCGATACATAATTTAATAATAATAATATTAATAAATTTTATTATTAATCGTAAAAAACAAAAAAAAAAAAACAAAAACAAAAAACGTTTGTGAAAGATACGCTTACATTGAAACATATACGTTATCACACAAATGTGGATTCGACAAACCGTTAAATTTAATCATAGAGTATATAAACACGCACACACAAAAGTCGTCTTCTGCTGTTTCGTTAATCGAATTTATTTGTTTTTGTTTTTTTTAAAAAAGTAATTATAATGCTTCTAAAACCCAAAGTGGGAAGAAGTAGATTTTATGATGTAACTCATAAAATTGGAGTATGTACAGCGATAGGATTAACAATTATTTCAACAATTTATACATTTACCAATTTAGGTTATTTAGCTGTAAATATTAGTAATTTATTTTAATTTAAATTTAAATTAAATAATAAAAAAAACATTTTTAATTCATTTTTTTGTTGTTTTTTTCTCTTTATTTACAGTACCGGAAATATCAATTACAAAAAAAAGAAGGAGCAGACAAATTAACTACTGAAAGTGAGTTTACACCAGATACAGAAAAATTACCAGCTTAATTTAATTTTCCCTTTAACAATAGTCTCATCATTCGATTGTAATTATTTTTCTCTTTATTTATAATCAATTAATTGCTTATTGTTCCCATGTATAAACTATGATTAATTGGAAACATGTAAAAATTATGTATAATCATATTTTACTCGATATAAATAATAGAAATCATGTACTCTCTCGAATACAATTCGCAATGGCGATTGTATTGAGAAAAAATTTTTTCACTTATATTTATGTTTAAATAATTTTAATTTTGTTATAAATATATACATATATATATATAAAATAAAAATTTTAGTTTTTAATGTATTATCGAATATATTGTGTCATGTGATTACAAATCGACTAAATTCAATTCTCTTCTATTTAAAACCTCTTTCGTTAATTCCTAACATTTATTAACTTCATCTCGAGTAAACAAATCATTTAATCGATACTAACTTGTGTATAAGTTAAACTTATCGTTTTCCTTCCTTTTGTTTTGTTTAATAAATTTTAAAAAATCAATAACTATCGTTATCAATCAATAAAGGATCAATAACATTTTAATAATGATAAATAAATAATTAATTGATTATTTTATTAATTGGTAATTTTATTTATTTATTAATATTATTTTTTTTTTTCCTTTTTTTTAAAATAATTTTCTCATTATGATCTCTCACATAGATGACAACAATCAAAAATAGTATTTTAATAATAATAATAATTATATATATATATATATATATATATATGTATATATAAATAATAATAATGATAATAATTGATAATATTGTTTTTCTCTCTCTGTTTTCCTTTCCCCCGTTTCTTCCCTCCCTCTTAGGGGTACAATTTTTAATTATATTCAAGTGCAACTCCTTACTAACAAAACATAATAATAATAATAATAATAGAAATAAAGAATTTGAAGAATGAAAACCACCACTTACTTGTTTGTTCAAGAAAACCGGAAGTTTCTTTTCGGAATAAAAAAAATTCCCCCCCTCCTCTTTTTTTTTATGTTAAATTTTGTTCAAATGAGCGTCTTAATCGTACATATAACGACTTTTTTTTATTAAATGTAATAATAATAATAATAATAAACGAAAAAAACAGACAAAAAGAAAATGAATTGTAATATAATTGATTTATCGATTACACACACACACACGGTACATATATATATAAATATATAATATGTGTATATTCATAACGGTTACTAATAATAATAATAATAATCCTTTTCTGCTCCTTCCCCCCTACCCCCCAAAAAAAAAACAAAAAAAGAATCGCAAAAAGGATTTAATTTGACTTGCCTTTTTTTTCCCCCTCCTTTCTTTCTCCCCTTTTATATATATATTTTACACATCGAATATATATAACAACAAGTAATGCGTGGATTGCATTAACCCGCGTAATTACATATTAAATAAAAATTAATTGACTAAACGTAATTTAACGGTTTTAACTTGTTTTCCTTTGCAAAACCTCCGAAATTACGAATTTCATCCAACAATCGACTTCTCGAATCGTCTCGATTAATCGATACGGATGATTTAACCGTTACGAACGATGACGTCGTCGACGTCGATTTCAATTTGATTTTGTTTATTATAGGCGTCGCTGTTGTCGACGTCGTCGATGACGTCGAATAGGGAGAAGGAGGAGGTAGTGGCACGACGTTTCCGTTAATTTGATTTTTCAAATTATTCGATCGCCTTTGCAGCGTCGACGACGTCATCGCCGACGGCGTGACGTCATTCGAAATTTCTTTGCAATAATTTTTTCTTTCGATGTTTATATTTACTTTGTTGTTGTTGAACGAATTGACGATTGACGTGGTTGTAGTTGTTGTTGTCGTCTGCAACGTCGTCTGCGACGTTGTCGTCGTCGTTTCGTTCAACGGCCTGAATCCTTTCACGACGGGCATGAGCGTGGGATTCCTCTTCGGAATCATGTAATTTCCCGAATTTTTCTGTTTTAAAAAATTCGTTTCCGATTTTGTTTTTTCGACGGCGGCATCCGTTTGACCGTTGTTGTTGTGACCGTTTATGTACACGGAAACCGAGTGTTTCGATTGAGTCGGCATATCCGACGCGACCGGAAGTGACGCGGGTTGGGATTGTAACGACGGGGGAATCGGTCGAATGGATTCCGAAAATTTATTTCCGACTCCGACTCCGACTTCTTTGAATTCTTTTTTGAGTTCCATTCCGCAAACGACTGGTGCCACCCTGTTGTTTATGAGTTCTTTTGACTCGCTTTGGTTTAATTTTTTCTTTTCTTCCTCCTCCATGAAAATCAATTTGAGGGAATTGATTTCTTTTTTCTTTGGAAGAGCCGAAAACATTTCGTAATGTGATAAAACCCCAGGTTTCTTTATAACGATTTGAGTTTTTTTACTAACCTCTTTGGGTTTGTTTCCGGTTTCGTCGTTGTTTTTATTATTATTCGTCTGCTTCCCCGTCGTCGTACCCGTTACCGTTACCGTTCCCTGTCCCGCCCCAGTTATCGTACTCACCGTCGTTTTTTCCTCCATTTTGTTTTTATTTATGTTTTCCTGCGTGACGTAATCTTCATCTTTTATTATTATTCTCGTCGTCGTTTTGGGTCTTTCTCCCCACGTGGCAAAATTTATCGACGGGGGACCCTGATACGAGTACCTTTTCGACAAGTCTTGTTTTTTATCCGTCGGTAATTTAACTAGACTTTCTCTCTTGACGAACGTTTCGTTGTTCCTGACTACTTTTTCGGAATTCTTTCTGAGAACGACATCCTCGGAATCATTCCCGTCTTTTTCCGTTTTCATGACATTTTTGACTTTCGAATAATCACCGTCGACGGTTTCGGGTTTCGTCGGTTCTCTTCGAGTATTTTCGCGATCGTCGTTCGCACCACCCTTTGCATTCTCATTTCTCCCTTCTTCTTTCGTGACGTCACATTGTTCGTCGTTCGATTTGTTGCCGGCGAATTCCGGTAATATGTTTCTTATGACGTCGAGAGATTTCATTTTCAAATCCGAATTCATCAATTTCTTCTCTTTTAAAAATTCTAAAAATTGCTGTTTGAGAACGTTTATGCTCGGATCTTCCGACCAGGCATCCGCGTTGTGTCCGTATTCGATAGTGTTTGGTCGTTTGGACGTCATCAACGTGTTGACCCCGAGCGACGATGCCGACCTCCTCGCCATTTTCTTTTTTTGCACTGGAGCTATGGGCTTTCGAAAAATCTCTTCGCTTTTCTCGATGTACCTCCTGTTATCCATTTGATGACTGTTTTGTATGCATTCCAAACTGCAACTTTTCTCCAAGTTTTTATTATTCCTATAAATGATGTCGTTGTCGTCGTCGTCGTAGTCGTAGTCGTAATCGTCGTTGTCATCATAGTCGTAGCAATCGTAATTCTTCGATTGTTGAACTCCTCCCCTTCTTCGATTGTTGTTTCGACGTTCCCTCCCGGATATTTTATAGACGCTCAAAGACGTGAATTCGGACGTGAACGACCTGCTGTAATTCAATGGTTTCCTATCTCTCTTCGATTCCCCGGATTCCGGGGGTTCCGTTATGTACAAGTTGTTGACGGAAAGTGATCTCTCCTTTTGTTTTCTATTTCCGTTTAAAATATTCGTTAGTTCGTTCATGACTTCCGATTTGTTTTGCGACAATTTCCGGTCTCTATCCGACGATTCGAACAACTCTTCTCTCATCGTCGACTCTTTCATCATTTGACTACTACTACTACTAAAAGCGTTTTTTCCCTTCGCTACGTCTACCGCATCAGACTTTTTGACTCCGACGTTTTCATTTCCGTCGTAACGATTCATTCCTTCTTCGAAAACTTCCGGCCTTATGGTTATCGTACCGAATTCCGTGCAATTAGGCGAATTCGAATCTCGGAAATCCGTCGGCGGCGGAGGAAGTTGATATTCCCAATTGATTGAATCGTGATCCGCCGATTGATCTAAATTTTCATTCGTTCCTCCATTTTCTTCGTATCCGTCTGAAAATCAAAAAAAAAAAAAAATGGCGGAATTAAAAAATTTTGCTCACCGCAAAAAATATTTTAAAATGATAATAATATTAAATTTTTTTTTTTTTTTTTTATCGATTCTCTATTTTACTCTATGACTTTTTTTTCACTATGCATGCGAACCTAAACCCTATACTATTCATTTATACATTTGTACATTTTGGATTTTCAAATTTTACTTCGAGTGCAATAATAATAATAATGACGATTGACAGTATCACCATTATCATTGTCAACACGAAGTACCCCGCCCTCCGCCCACTTCCCTCCCCTCCCCCCTAATGTTAGTCACAATTCTCGGGTTTGCTGATAGTTTACTGACTCGAAGAAGAAGAAAAAGAAATAATAGAGAGGATTCGATTTCTAATATTAATAATAATAATAATAATAATAAAGAGAAAAAAAAACGGAAAAGGTTTTTAAGCACCTGTTTTAGTGATAATAATAATTTTTCGCATAATTTCATTCGTACCACCATTGTAAACATTCTTGACGACGTCATCTTCATCGCCGTTGCCATTTTTGTCGTCGTCGTCGTCGTCGTCGTCGACGCCCCCATTAATATTATTATTATTATTATTATTATTATGACAACCGTTCTTGTTATTAACAAAATTAATTCTTTTAATATGTTTTCCATTATTTTCCATGATGATGGTAGGCGGCGATTTTATTATTTTATTAATGATTGTACTATTTTTATTATTATTATTATTATTATTACTCATTATCATAGTTACTCTTGACACAGTTTTAAAATTAGCATTGTTATCGCCGTCATTATCATTCGTGTTTATTATTTCGCTTTCTTCTTCTTCTCCTCCTCCTCCTCTTTCTAATGTTTTTAAGTCGTGACAAAAACGACGACTAGTATCGCTACTATTGCTACTACCACGACGACGACAACGACGACGACTATCATCTCCGACGGAAACGGAATCGATGAAACGTTGACTGGATATTTCCGTCGCCGCATTATTCAAGTCTTTGGGTAAAATAATTTTTTCCCCCCCATTGCATTCGCCATTCTTCATCGTGAACGTCGTCGATTCGGAACGTCCTTGAGAGAGAAGAACCGTCCTCGGTTTCGGTTTGGGCGGAATTCTACATTTAACTACATCTAAATTATAAATGTACAAAAAGGAGTCAAAAAGAATAGTTTAGTTAAGAAAAACGAAACAAAAACCTGAAACCGGATTAGAATAGGAAGCAAAAAACAAGCAGAAGAAGAAGAAGAAGCGTTAATTGCCGCGGAAAAACAAACAAAACAAACGAAACAAACAAAACAAAACAAAACCTCAAAGCCATGATGCAACCTCGCCCCTTCACGCCATTTTCTCTATTATTATCATCATCATCATCATTGTAAATTTAAAGGTGGATGAACTACTCATTCGGAAAAGGATATGAAATCTGGGAGTGGATGATGATGATGATGATGATGATTCACGGCAAAATTTAAAAAAAAAAAGGAGGAAATAATGGGTAATTAAACCGTAAAAGATGATTCTAAAGTTAACAATAAGAAAACAAAAAAAAAAAAAATAAAAATAAAAGAATGAAAGGAAATCAAATGAAATTTTCGCTTTGTGCGCGCGTGAGTGTGTGTGTGTGCGTGTGTGCGTGCGTACCTCCCAAAGCACTCAACCGTTCAATTCTCAACGCGTTAGAATCAGTCTCCAAGTTTGTTTGTTTTTTTTTTTTTTTTTAAAGGTTGGTACCACTTACGAGAGGAAGCCATAGTATTATAACTTTAATCCCCTTAATGCGCGCGCACGCACTCACACAAATTTCTACGAGTTTTCAAACTACCAAACAAATTACTAAACTAATATGGCGTCTGTCTCTTACCTACGGTTGAAGGCACATCCTCTTCTTCTTCTTTTCTATTAGCTTTGGTTTCGTTAACTACTCGTGACGTGATTTCTATGGGATTTTGTACTTTGGCGTTAGAGTCCTCATCAACTTTGGCACTTTTTAAATTATTATTATTATTATTAGTATTAGTATTATTTTCAGTCGTGAACCCGGAGGAACTCTTTCTCCACTCTTCGCTCATTGTAATGGGTAAAGTTGATGACTTTATTTTTTCAACGTTCGTTGTTTGTTGTTGTTGTTGTTGCGGCGGCGGTGGCGGAGGAGGCGCTCGTTTTTTACGACTGTAACCTAAAATCAAACGAGATGAATAATTGGGTCGTTTTTCGTATTTCCCCCCGCTCCCCCCCCCCTCCCCCGGCATTATCATTATTATTTTGTCTTACCGTTTGAATTCAATGATGTGTTCGACACGCTGTTTATGAGCCTACCCTTTGGCGCGGGTTGTATCGTCGTTAAATTTGTGAAACTTTGACTCGATGGTAATTTGCTTCTTCTCGGTAGAGTGTCGGGAGGACTTTCACCCTCCTCCATCCTTGAATCTGGACCGCCGTGAGTCGGACTTTCCGAAAGAACCGAAGCCTCGTGGTAACCCGAACTGTCTGAACTCTCTCTCGAATGAGATATTAGCACAGAACCGGTATTCATTTCCTTTTTCGCAAAAAAATAAAATCAATGAAAAAAAATCAAAAGTTATCGAAAGACCGGAAATGAACACTTTTTTTTTTTTTTTTTTTTTTAACGACTCATTCAAGTCCTAAAATCGTCCAATTAAAAAAAAAAACGTTTACCTCTTTTTCGGCGTAACGAGGCGGTTTCGGAGCGGGCCTTCTTTTTTTTCTTATCGGCGGTTGCGGTGCCATCGTAACTTTGTTCACAGGCACGGGTGAACCTGATCTCGATCCGAAACTACCGCTGCTCAAACTCGAATCGCAAACGCTCTTTAAAATAAATAATAATAATAATGATAAATATACATGAATTTTTTTTTTTTCGCAATCACGTCACTATCGTACACGACGTCAATTATTACAATGACGTCAAATATAGAAATTTGATATAAAAGCACACACATACGTTTTGCCTGTGTTTCGAAGATTTCAATTTGATGACGTCAGCAGAAGACATAAAATTCGTAACCGTTCTATTTCCCTTGCTCATAAGCGATAATTCTTGTAATTTATAATCTCCCAATGCTTTATCCAATTCCAAAACTTCATCCAGTTTTGCTGGAAAAAAAAAAAAAAAAAAAAAAATTAATAAAATACAACAACAACAATAATAATAATAATAATAATAATAATTCCGGAACGAATTCAAATTTTTTTTTTTTTTTAATTAAAGTCAGTAGTAATAATAATGATAATGATAATGATAATAACACGGAATTTTCGACTACCATCCTACGGAGACGTATGCGCGTACGTATTAACAACGCGTGAGACTCTTCAATAATTATTAATAATTTTCAAACGTTTACATTAAACGGGGGGGGGGCGGGGGAATGAAAAATAGGGTATGCGTGTGCGCGCACATTTAAATATATATATATTAGTGTGTGTGTGCGTGCGTGTACGTATAATTAACAATGAAGAAATCCAAGCTTGACGACGACGCAAGGCCATCCCGCCGCAAATCATATAAATCTATTTTCTAAAATTTCACGAAAAAAAAAAATTTTGACCTTTTTTTTTTTTTTTTTTACGTGTGAAAATTCATTATTATTATTATTACTATCATCATTATCATCATTATTATTATTATTATTTCGTCACCTTTTTTACGTTTCCCTCCATGTTTTTTTTTCTTAACCCACTTGAGCATTTGAAATAATCCAAACATTAAAAAAAAAAAAATCGATCGACCGGATAATTCCGTTACTTATTTATTTATGTATTAATAAAACTAATTAATTTATGTACTTATGTATTTATTAATTAATAAAACTTATCAATTTATGTATTTATTTATTTTAAAAAAAAAATTAAAATTAAATTCGACGGACGCGGGAATACTTTTACGCCGCCGTTGCGACGTTCAAAAAAAAAAAACAAACGAAAACCGTGAAGTTAACGAAAAATAAAAAAATAAAACAAACAAACAAACAAACAAACAAACAAACAAACAACAAACAGATATGATGATTTTACGTCGCGAATAAATTTTCGAAAAAAAAAAAAAACAAATTCGATTTATTATTTATTATTCGTTATAGGAAAAAAAAAAAAAAAAATGGTGGCGGTGGTGGACCCGCATTATTTGTCAAATCGTGAAAATTTTTGCTAAAACGTGAATTTTATTATTATTATCATTATCATCATTATCATTATCGTTATCGTTATCATTATTATTATTATTATTATTATTAATTTTTTTTTTTCCACGTCAGACTAGTAGGTGAAAATTATTTTTATCGCGTAAAAAAATTTTATTATTTTTTTCGAGTGTCTTCGTCGTTCGCTTTTTTTTTTATTACTCTATGGTTTCGTGACCTTAGTGACACGATTTTTTTCCCCCCCCCTTTTCGATTCGACAATTTTCTCACTTCATACGATACCGGGGGGAGGGGGAAGGGGGAGATCATTCCGTTACGTCATTGATTTTTTCAAGTTAATAAAAATAAAAATAAAAATAAAAAATAAAAATTCGTACACAGTAATAAAAAACCTAGTAGGAATAATAAAAAAAAAAAAAAAAAAAAAAAAACATTTCGAGAACTCGTTCTGAGGAAGAGGAGATGATGATGATGATGATGATGATTGCGACGGCAAACTCGATCGAAATATCCAACAATCGACACTCGAACCAAACGAGAGTAAATAATAATAATAACAATTTCGAATTTTTAAATTTTTTCCACGCACTTCTCCGCGCAACCACTTGAAAAATACTTTTTTTTTTTTTTTCAGGTACACTCAGGTTCTCCTCCAACACTTCGTACGTCCTTATTCGTTAACGAACTCTACGTCACTGTTTCCTATCACCTTTTAAAATGTTTTTATCAGGTTCCAATCAATGATTACTTACGATCGATAAACGGAAAAAATAAACTTGACAATTATCATTAAACCATTTATTATTATTATTATTATTATTATTATTATTATATTCCTTATCAATCCACCATCATAATACTTTTGTTATCAGTGACAACAATGACAAAAAAACGAAAAAAAAAAAAAAAAGAGAAAAATCATCATCATCATCGAGGTAATAATAATAAATGATTTTAATGATTGAATATCGAATTCGAAAACGATCGAAAAATAATAATAATAATAATAATGATATTTTGCGTACACGCGCGTTTTACCTACTCCATATTTGTGTTATTTCTTCCACGTCATCATTATATTAAAATTTACTTTCAAAAAAAAAAAAAAAAAAAAAAAAAAAACATGGAATTAATTATCCAATATTCTTTCCCATTTCCGGTTTATCGATTTTCCATATAAACCGTATATATACAAATATCGTTCAAACCGTCGAATTCTTAATAATAATAATAATAATAATAATTTAAGAGGAAAGTTTATTTTTTGTTTAAACCTTACCTGGATTCCTAAATTCGTATTTATCCAAATTTAAATTTTTTTCCGTGCATATGTGAGTCATTATTTCCGAGAGAGTAACGTCGGGTGTTACCCTTAGAACAAACAACTGACTCCTCGGCAAGTGAACTTGCAAACGAAAAGTGTTGAGAAAATTTTGAGGAACCTGAAAAAATAAATAAATAAAAATAAATAAATGAAAATGGCCGCTAGGTCGGAAACTCTTTCGAATCGTCATCATCACCTGAGGAGCTCTTCCGCGATTTTGTGATTTTTTCTCGACTATTTTAACCGTGAACGTGTCCAACGCTCCGATCGGAGTGTTCGGTTTGAACGGTAAAACTCCCTTGTCTCCCATGGCTTGTAACGAATAATCTCCGGGCGATAGACAATGAGCAGTTGTCACTTGAACCAAAAGATCCATCATGGGCGTTCTGAAACCGTTCGGGAAAAAAAAAAAAATTAAACGATCGCGGCGGCGGCGGCGGTGGTGGTGGCAATAATGATGATGATGATGATCATCTCGTGTTTGTTTTGCTTACCCTCTTTGAACGCTCATTTTGACCGTTTGACCTTTTGGCAAAACAACATTTAAATCCATGGATCCTGCTAACATGTCTGGCGGAGTGTCTTCCGTTACTGGCAAAGACATTCTGAAAACAAAAACAGAAAAAAATTATTTATTTTTCGAAAACGCCGGAACCATGATGATGATGATGATTAATTGAGTATGAAAATAATAATAAAAATGGCGGCGCCTACTGCTCTGCGTTCTTCTTCTACCTTCCGACACTTTATCATCATTATTATTCCTCTGTTTTTGTTTTATAAAGTTCAATTGACGCAAACGGAGCGTTGACTTTTCCATTGTCGATAATTTAAAAAATAAATCGAAACCGGTTTAAAAAAAAAAAAAAAATTGCCGACGTACAACAACAACAACAACAACAACAACAACCGACAAACAAAAAAAAAAGAAAAACAACCGATGCAATACAATTTAAATCTCTCTCTTTCTCTCTCTTTCTACCCCCCCGTGTATGTGTGCTTCCTTGCTAAAATTTTAATCCTACAAACAACCTTCGTAGGGGGCAGGGGGCGGGGGAAGGCGGAGGGCATTCGTTCTAACCGCTAAATTACCAACAACCGACTCTCACACGTTTTTTACGCTGCGTACTCGTGCATGAGCCTATTTATACCGAGTTTCTTAGGTTGTTAACATCTACAAAATCATCGTGTGATGAGAACAAACTTTGCTCTTGGAGAAAAAGAGATAGAGATAGATAGATAGAGAGAAAGAGAGAGAGAGAGAGAGAGAAAACATTTACTCAACACTTTATATGATTTTCAAGAGCTTTTTCTACACAGAGTTGCCGCAACATATTTTTAACACGTTAACCTAATTTTTCCACTATTCATGCATACATACATACTCGAACGATGACGTGCGCAAAAAAATAATAATAATAATCACTATAATGGCTGCTCGCGTGAAATTTTTTAAAATTTGGCGCGAATGATTTGGCGGGATCGTTACGACCATTTGCCACGTATTGACCGCAATATTATTTCAAGTTCAAACCGAAAAATTATTTGAAAATATCAGAGTTTAATCGCCGGCACTCTTATTAACGTTATTACCTTCATTATTATTATTATTATTATTATTATTATTATTATTATTATTATTATTATTATTATTATTATTATTATTATTATTATTATTATTATTATTACTACTATTACTACTATTACCGATTTTTTTTTTTAATTTTCAATACATACGTTTTCCAATTACGATTACCGCGTGCAAAAATTTACATTGGTAAAACTGGGAGGTAGGTGAAGGGGGAGAGAAGAAGGAGGGAAACCTTGGGAGAAACCATGCCTATAGTGGGTACATACGTACTCGTCTCCTCGTCACGTTCGTCGTTTTTTTTTCTTTTTTTTTTTTTTTTGGATTATTCCCACTTTGAAATTTTTCTCGATTTCATCCGGGAAATCTGAGATACGCTAATAGTAATAATAATAATAATAATAAACGATAATTCCAATGAAACTGAAAAAAAAAAAAAAATGGAAACCGAGTGAGAGATTCCCCGTCGGAAACAAATATTAAGAAAATAAATAATTTCATCGGCTCAGAGCGAGAAATATTAACATAATTCACGTGTCATTAGACAAATCGAAAAGAAAACATCGGAAAAAAGGCAAAAGAAAACGCATTTAGAGAGAGAGAGAGAGAGAGAAAATTTTTTTTGTCCTTTTCCTTTCGTCGTATCGTTATTATTAACATTATTATTATTATTTGTGATAAACGACGAGTTCCGTTAGATTTTAAAAAACTCTTATTCTATATAATTATAATATAGAAAGTAATAATAATAATAAGTATTAACGCGGAAACGAACGAATCGATTGGAGAGAGAGAGAGAGAGAAAAAAAATTTTTTTTTTTTTTGTCGATATTGTTTAAGTAACTTTGATAATTTTCCCTTAAATGCATATAGTTACGTAAATCATTATTATTATTTTATTGTCGGGAAGGTTCATTTACTCTATGACTTTCCTTCTTCTTCACGATTTCGACAAAGTGTCAACGTACACGTTTTCGAATTTTTAAAAAGACCGCGAAATACCTTCGAAAGGAAAATTAATTATTTAACGCGTTTCTATTTTTTTTTGTCCTTTCCGCTCGTGTAAAACTTACGCGATGCGCAATTTTCTAAAATTTAATTCTTCCTTCTGCGATTTCGAACGGAAAATTTTTCCCTTCCCTTCTAAACTGGCGACATTTTTATTTTCCCATCATCTAATCATCCGAATCGATAAGATTCTTATCAATGATTACTCGGAATAATAACAACAACTATTTAGAAGGGGAGGGGGAGGGAAAAACAACAATAAATAAAAAAATTCTTGACGACAGCAAAATTATCAAATCGAAAAAAAAGTTGTCTCTTCGCGAAACGCCGTCGCATCAATAAATAACGGCAAAATTTTAACGTTTCAAATTATTATTATTATTATTATTATTATTATTATTATTATTATTAGTGATGATAATTTCTTCCGACGGTTCAAGCACACGAATTCGAAAAAAAAAAAACCAGTAATAATAATAATACTATTAATAATAATTGATTTTTTTTTGAATGTCATGACGTCACCGTGGATTACGGACTTTTGAATCCTCAATAATAATTTAAAATAATAATAATAATAATAACAGCAACAATAATAATAATAGTAATGATAATGATGATGTAAAGTTTTTTTTTTTTTTTTCAATTATTTTTAATTCGAAAGTTAATGATGATAATGATAATTTTTAAAAATGAATAATAATTTTCCTTAATGGAAATAATTTAAAATTTTTATTTTTTATTTTTTTTTCCTTTCCATCATCGTCATCATCATCGTTATTTCCTTCCCGGTCGGTCGATGGGTCGATCGATCGATCGATCCATCGATCGATAACTCAAGAAAGGTTTCCCCCCGCATTGAACGTGAAATTATACGCGATACGTTCGAAAACGTACAAAATTGCGTTCATTAATTTTTTATTTTTTTTTATTTTTG
Organism: Pediculus humanus corporis; assembly: GCF_000006295.1. Classification (NCBI taxonomy): domain Eukaryota; kingdom Metazoa; phylum Arthropoda; class Insecta; order Psocodea; family Pediculidae; genus Pediculus; species Pediculus humanus. Next base: position 380,548 of record NW_002987835.1, on the reverse strand, counting down.
CAAAACGTTTTCCATTTTCTCGTTTTTTTTTCTATTATTATTATTTTGTTTATTAACCAACCGAAACGTATACGTTAAGTAATTGTTCGATATATCGGAAAATCAATAGTAAATACGATCGATATCGTTACCGCTTTCTCTCCTTTTGTATACACATATACAAAACAATCGGAATTTCACTAGAATAATAATAATAATAATAATAAAAATTTTCGCGGGAAAAAACTTTTGTAATCGACATAATAATAATAAAATTCGATTTTAATTCGAACCAATTTCGAAACGGTAAAAAACTATATAACTATAACTAATAATAATTAATTTCATTTTTATTATCGTGACAAACGTGTAATTAGACTTTTTCAAATTACAAAAAACGAAAACAAAGCAAAGTAGAAAATAGGTATTATTGCGGAAAATTAAAAAGTCAATTAAAATTTCAAATGTTATTAATTTTTTTTTTTTTTTTTTTTTTTTTTGTTTTTGAAAAGCAGAAGACGAAAACATTTACTTTAAATTCGATTTTTAAAAAAATTAAGGACACCGATACAAACTAATTTAAAGAAAAAGAGTAAGTAACTAGTACCACGATTTAATTTCGATAGACGCCATTTAATAAAAAAAAAACCCCACCTCTTAATTTTAACGTGTCAGCAGCAATGCTCGCAATTCTTAATCGTTCGAATAAATACAAATTGAAAGAAAAATTGCGCCATTTTTTTTTTTTTTTTTTTAATCTCACAAAACGAGATATCGAAACGAAATAATATCATCATTAATTAATTTTTTTTTTTTTTTTTTTTTTTTACCGTTGCGAAACGAAAATTGCAACAGTGTAAATTAAAACAAACAAACAAACAACCGACTACGACAAATTCCACCTGAAAGGAAATAACAGCAACAGGTACGAAGAAAATGAAAAAAAAACTTAACTGATGACACTTTGTCGTGGCACGTCGTAGCAAATGCAAAAAAAAATAAATTTTCTTGTCAAACGTAAATCATAATTAACGCAAATGATATTAAATAACACGGGCATACAAAATTTTGTTCCCTCCATTCCCCCCTCCCACCTTCATCTCCTTCCCATAATACTCTTCTTTCCCCTCTCCCCGCTCCGCCCCTCCCCCGCCTCACACACACGCACACATGATTTCACCTTCGGAAAAAAAATTCGAATAAATAATATGTTACGAAACGTCCGTCAATCAAATGAATGAAAAACGCATGCCAAAAAAAAAGATGATACTAATAATAATAATAATAATAGCAATAATAATAATAATATAAATCATGACGTATTATTATTATTATTAATCGTCCTTTACCTTTGATTATTATTTTTACCTTCGAACACAATCGCAAGAAAATATTAAAACAACATACGCACGTGCACACGCACACAATTACGGCGTCGTTTAAAAAATTTGTAACTTTCTTAACTTTTGAGGGGGGTTGCGAAAACGTAATCTTCTCGGTACCTGTTTTTGTGCGGGGGGGGGGGAGCGAGGAAAAGGAGGGAGGGAAGAAGTAGAGGGCAGGCAGGCACAACAACGTCATCACGCACGACTACTTTTTTTTCTTTTTTTTTTTCCTTTCGTGCGTGCAAATAACGTTTGACAAAAAAACGGAAAATAAGAGAGAGAGAGAGAGAGAGAGAGAGAGAGAGAGAGAGAGAATTTCGTGCAAAAATTAAAAACCGTCGGCCTTCAGGGGCCACGAAAAAAAAAAAAAAATTTAAAAACCTTACGCAACGACATGACAAAAAATGTCATAAACGTTTATTCGACGATGGGCTCGCACGATTTACAAACGAAAAGACTTTGAACCTCCCCCTCCCCCCTCCCCCCGAGGACAAATTCAACATTAACAATAATACAATCAGTACTCTCATCGTTATCGTCGAAGTAAAAAAAAAAAAAAAAAAAAAACAAAAACAAAAAAAAAATTACACGTGGGAATATTATTATTGTCCGTCATCGCTAATTCCACGACAAACACGGAAATGCAAGAGAGAGAGAGAGAGAGAGAGAGAGAGAAAAGTGGGGGGGACAACGTTTCGATCGGACTCAATTGAAATAATTCAATGTTCAAATTGAGACGTAAGAGGTCACAAAGGTCAAAAACCAAATTTTCACGCGAGTAAAAAAAAAAAAAGATGGCGACGACAAAAACAAAACGAAAATTTCCACCGCGCAAACAATCGAATATTTATTCCGTTACGATTGTTTTTCCAAACGAAAATAATAATAATAATAATAATAATAATAATAATAATAATAATAATAATGATAATGATAATAATAATAATAATAAACCTCATCGACAAACGTATAATACGATTCGATTCGAAATTCTAAAAACCACAAAAAAAATGAAAAATTCATACGTGCGATTACGAAGCTTATTTTTTTCTTTTTCTTTCTGGTCATTATGGAGAAAACAACAAACAACAAACAAACAACAAACGAGATAAAAATCAAATGATAATAATAATAATGAAAAAATTTTTACGTTTTCACTCGTTTTCATTCATCAAAACAAATATAAAATATCGGGATCACTTAAATAAATAAATAAATAAAAACATCAACAAGTAAATATTGCCTGGAGAAAATCATAAAAAAATTCAATATAACGGAATTCCAGCGTTCTCCAGTCAGTCGAGGAAAAAAAATTCGAAATTCGTATCAGATTCCTACAGTTTAGATTTTATTATTATTATTATTATTACCATATTTTCATTACCGTTTTCGTTAAAATTTTTTTTTAAGAGCGACGACGTGTTGACCTCCTAGAGAATCGGTTACCCTCTAACGAGTTGAGAATTTAACGGGGAATTAGTTGTTTGTTGTGACCTCACAGAATAAATAAATACTTTCTCCGCGTTTTTCTCTCTTTTTCTTTTTCTGTTAAATTTAAAAAAAAACGGTTTTGGAGGAAAAGTGGTTTTGGATAAAAAAAAAAAAAAAAAAAATTTAAAGGAGAGACAAGGGCGAAGAAATAAGCGGTTCTGGAAAAAGATTAAAAAAAACGAAAAGTGAAAAAATGAGGAGAGTGGGGGGGCGGCCCCCCACGTTCTTTTTTGAACTCAACGAGACGACATTGAACCATTCTAGACAATAATTGATTAAATTTAAAAAAAAAAAAAAAAACGCACAAAAGGAAAATTCGGTCGGCGAACGAACGCGATATAATAACGTTTTTGATCGATATCTTGCCTCTTCTCCACTCCCCTTCCCTCCTCCCCCGAATTGTTGTTTTCCTTAAGATTTTTATGGAGCACGAAACGAACCAGAGAGAGAGAGAGAGAGAGAGAGAGAGAGAGAAACGTGGAAAGAACAAAAAAAAAAATTTATTATTATTATTATTTTAAACGGCAACAACTTTTTTTTTTTTTCATTTTCGAGAGTGGTTGGATTGTGTAAAATAAAAAAAAACAAACGTTTGTTGTCAAGTTGGTAACAATTCAAAAAAAAAATTTTTTTTTTTTTTTTTTTTTTTTTTTTTTGATAACGGAACGACAAAATTCTTTTTTTTCAAAATGTCGTAATTTTCAAACGATTTCCTACACAATAATTAATTACGACAAACAAACAAACAAACAAACGAACAAACAAACAAAAGGAAAAATTTAGAATTGCATGAATTAAAAAAAAACAACAACAAACGGTAACGTTTATCAACTTGAGGAATGATAAATAAATAATTTGATAACGCGCAAACAACAACAACAAACAAACAAACATAAAAGGTATTAAAAAATACGCCGCGTTACGCTCTAAAGTTTTTTTTTTTGTAATGAAACGCTAAATATTCTCATTTCGCAATGTCGACAACTTATCAAAAAAAAAAATTATTTAAGATATTTATTTATCCGTTACGAGAATTCGTATCGCACAAATCGACGGTAAATTTAATTTAAAAAAAAAAAAAAATCCATAGAGTAAAAAAAAAAAAAATGGCGACGTTACTTTTAAAGGAAAATAATACTTGTAACGAGTTTTACGGGAAATTTATTATTATCATTATTTTTTGAGGGGGAAGTTTAATTCTTCGGGGGATAAAAACCAAACCTTTACAAAATTATTATTATCATTAATCAATTTTCTAACCGATTCGCGCCATATTTTAAATTTAAAGCCCGGGAAGAAAAAGTTTCGAAGTTTTCGGCATTGTCACGAATATGTTTCGCAAACGAAACATGTCGCATGTTTTCTTTTTTTTTTTTTACAACTCCGTTCTCGATTAAAATATAAAACAACGTCGACAACAACATAAGACAACATAAAACAACAACATAAATAATTTACATTGCGAAAACAACAACAACAACAAACAACAAACAAACAAAAAAACGAAAATATTAACGACTTTGTTTTTATGTCGCAAACATATAATTAACCACAACACAAAACAACAAAAATTAATTATTTTAATTATAACTTATCTCACGACACTCGAAAAATCATCATCATCATCATCATCATTATTATTATTATTATTATTATTTTTCAATAACTCACCGCCATCTTATAATTTTATCCTTTTTATCCATCGCAAAAACAACGATCGAACGAATCCCGCGTAAACAATAAACCGCGTTCGATATTATTTATTATTTATTATTATTACTTTCGATTGTGTCACCAAATCGATCTATCGATCGATCGATCGAACGTTCAAACAACGGAAAATCGTTGTTTAAAAAAAAAAAACTTTTCCTTTTCCGTTTATTATTATTATTATTAATTTTCGCGGTTCGCAATCAATTAGCATATGAAATTTCATCGATCGATTAAATTTAAAACGTTTCCAGACATTTTTTTTTTTTTTCTGTTTTTCGTTTCGCAAATACCGTTTTTAATTACAATTCCTTATTTTTTACGATCGTAATTCCCGTAGGAGGAGGAAAAGGAAAAGAAGGAGGAGGATGAGGGGGAAAGGGGGAAGAACAACCGATAACATTTTTTAAAAAAAAACCGTTAAAATTTACTATTTCGTACTCGAATCCCATCACATCCTCATAGCCGTTATTTAAAAAAACGTTCGAACGTAGCCTGATAATAATAATAATAAAAATCTCACGCAAGCATATAAAAAAAAACGATAATAATTATCATTATTATTTTTCGTTACGTCATAGTTTTTTTTTTTTTTTTCAACATTAACAAATTAAATAAATAAAATAACTAAAAGATATTCGAACCGTAGCAAAAAAAAAATTAAAATCAAAAACGTTTTTTATCAACGCGAAAAAAAAATACTCCGATTATTATTATTATTATTATTAATTTTTTTCGCAATTTTCCTTTTTCCCCCTCCTCAGATAATTTATTATTAATAATAATAATGATAATAATTATGTGTAATAAATTAAATTACGTGTCAGCAGCAGGCAAACTTTAAAAACGAATTCACATATATATTGTTATGATCCCGTACTCAATATTCACATTTTCAACTTTTTATAAACAAAAGACTGGCGACGAACTCAAATTGTTCTTCTTTAGAAGCGAAGCTTCTAAAGACTCCTTCTTTTATTTTATTTGCAAGTGTTTGCTCGAACATTCGAAACAGTTGACTGACGAAAGACCAAAGTAATATAGGCAAGCTACACAGCTTGGCGTTGGTTCATTTGATTTTTAGTCTAGCTGTAATAAGTTCTTGTTTATTAATATTAGTTTTGTTTGTGATAGTTTTAAGTGCTTGTTCATTACTTACAAAAATAAAGAACGAACCGAATATAACAATATTAAAATTTTGGCGCAGTCGATGAAGGATCATTCTGAACGACAAGAAACCGGAGAATTCTTAAGTAATTCGTTTCATGTTGGTGGGTTTTAACTCTTTATCAGAATTTCTTTATACTGTAAGTAGTAGTTAATAGGTAACTCATTTTGTGAACAATGCCTAAACTTGATCAACCTGTTTTCAACCCATCCCAAATACCCCTTGATTTCTTGTGTAGTCTAGTTCCTAATTTCTTTTCCGGAGAAAGGAACCAACTTAACGCATTTATTGAAGATTGTGATAATGCTATCGAATTGTCCTCTGAAGAGAATAAGTATCCACTCTTCAGATTCATCTACTCCAGAATCACTGGTAATGCCAAGAATCGAATCTCTTTGTACGATTTGGATAATTGGGATGATGTAAAAAAAAAACTAATAGAATTATATCAAGACAAGAAACCCCATAGTCAACTGATAAAAGAATTGATTAATCGCAGACAAAAATCAACATGTATCCACTGTGAAGATAACACAAAAATTATGGAAGGCGTCTATTTGTCACGTGCCATCGTTAAAGTAAACAATAACAACGAGGCTTACGCCACCATTTTGAATACAGACGACTGATGAAACAATTGAACCCAATCACAGTTCGCCTTGAGAAAGCTTCAAAACAGCGTTTCCCAAATAAAAAGTCTAGAACCACGACATAAAAGGAAATCAATAATAAGTAACCATTTGAGGTTAGAGCATCTTAATGAAGAAGAAAAAACATCAACAGTTAAAATTTGTGAATCTTATTCCGATATTTTCCACTTACCCGGAGATTATTTAAGTTCGACAGAGGCAATTGAGCATAAAATCAATACTATTAATGAAAATCCTATTTATACTAAAACTTACAGATATCCTGAAATACACAAAAGAGAGGTTAACAAACAGGTGACCGATACGCTGAAACAAAACATTATAAGACCTTCCAATTCTCCTTGGTCGTCTCCATTATGGGTTGTTCCAAAAAAATCTGATGCTTCTGGAGAGAAGAAATGGAGAGTAGTAATTGATTATCGAAAATTGAATGAAGTTAAAGAGAAAACAGATCCTTTACCAGAATCCAAACTTGAAGTCGAAGAGAAAACAGATCCTTTACCAGAATCCAAACTTGAAGTTGAAGAGAAAACAGATTCTTTACCAGGATCAATTCCTGCTCAAGAGGAAAAAGCACCCTCTACAAATTTATCTAAGAAAAAGGCTAAAGAAGCACCCTCTACAAATTTATCTAAGAGAAAGGCTAAAGAAGCACCCTCTACAAATTTATCTAAGAAAAAGGCTAAAGAAGCAC
>NW_002987835.1:367008-373451 GCF_000006295.1 Pediculus humanus corporis | reverse complement strand
ATGAAACGCTAAATATTCTCATTTCGCAATGTCGACAACTTATCAAAAAAAAAAATTATTTAAGATATTTATTTATCCGTTACGAGAATTCGTATCGCACAAATCGACGGGAATTTTAATTTAAAAAAAAAAAAATCCATAGAGTAAAAAAAAAAAAAAAAACATGGCGACGTTACTTATAAAGGAAAATAATACTTGTAACGAGTTTTACGGGAAATTTATCTTTTTTTTTTTTGAGGGGGAAGTTTAATTCTTCGGGGTATAAAAACAAAACAATTACAAATTATTATTATCATTAATCAATTTTCTAACCGATTCGCGCCATATTTTAAATTTAAAGCCCGGGAAAAAAAAGTTTCGAGGTTTTCGGCATTGTCACGAATATGTTTCGCAAACGAAACATGTCGCATGTTTTCTTTTTTTTTTTTACAACTCCGTTCTTGATTAAAATATAAAACAACGTCGACAACAACATAAGACAACATAAAACAACAACAACAACGCAAACGTGGCAGGAACAAACCAACGATAAATTTATACAAAAAAAAAAAAAAAAAAAAAAATTGAATTCGAATCGCGCAAAAACCGATTACGAAATTTAAAAAAAAAATTTATTATAAAAAAAAAATACGAATAAAAACGTTAAATAATTTACATTGCGAAAACAACAACAACAACAACAAACAACAAACAAACAAAAAAACGAAAATATTAACGACTTTGTTTTTATGTCGCAAACATATAATTAACCACAACACAAAACAACAAAAATTAATTATTTTAATTAAAACTCATTTCACGACACTCGAAAAATCATCATCATTATTATTATTATCATTATTATTTTTCAGTAACTCACCGCCATCTTATAATTTTATCCTTTTTATCCATCGGAAAAACAACGATCGAACGAATCCCGCGTAGCTCTAGTCATAAAACAACCTAAACCGCGTTCGATATTATTTATTATTTATTATTATTATTACTTTCGATTGTGTCACCAAATCGATCTATCGATCGATCGATCGAACGTTCAAACAACGGAAAATCGTTGTTAAAAAAAAACTTTTCCTTTTCCGTTTTATTATTATTATTATTATTATTTTCGCGGTTCGCAATCAATTAGCATATGAAATTTCATCGATCGATTAAATTTAAAACGTTTCCAGACATTTTTTTTTTTTTCTGTTTTTCGTTTCGCAAATACCGTTTTTAATTACAATTCCTTATTTTTTACGATCGTAATTCCCGTAGGAGGAGGAAAAGGAAAAGAAGGAGGAGGATGAGGGGGAAGGGGGAGAACGATCGACAACATTTTTAAAAAAACCGTTAATTTCGTACTCGAATCCATCACATCCTCATAGCCATCATTTAAAAAAACGTTCGAACGTATCCTGATAATAATAATAATAAAAATCTCACGCAAGCATATAAAAAAAAACGATAATAATTATCATTATTATTTTTCGTTACGTCATAGTTTTTTTTTTTTTTTTCAACATTAACAAATTAAATAAATAAAATAACTAAAAGATATTCGAACCGTAGCAAAAAAAAAATTAAAATCAAAAACGTTTTTTATCAACGCGAAAAAAAAAAATACTCCGATTATTATTATTATTATTAATAATTTTTTTCGCAATTTTCCTTTTTCCCCCTCCTCGGATAATTTATTAATAATAATAATAATGATAATAATAATAATGATAATAATAATGTGTAATAAATTAAATTACGTGTCAGCAGCAGGCAAACTTTAAAAACGAATTCACATATATATATTCAAACACACGAACGATTGTTTGTTTGTTTGTCTGTTTGTTTTTGTTTTAACGATAAATTATTCGTTCGTGGCGTGGAATAAACAAAACGAAAAAATTATTATTATTATTATTATTATTATTATTATTATTATTATTATTCGATACAATGTCGTGCGCAAAAAAAAATCTTATCCGTAGCAAACTCTGACAAAAAAAAAAAAAAAAAAAATTCATTTCATCCTAACCTCCTACTCCTTTTACTTCTCCTCCTCCTCTCCAGGCTCCTCAATAAAATCGCCGAAAGCTAACTTCCGTTAAGAGAAAGAGAGAAAGAGAGAGAGAGAGAGAGAGAGAAAACTAAAAAAATTTTCCTTCATTTTTTTTTTCATTACGTAATTTTTGTTTACGTTTTCGTGTCGCGGTTTCAAATCCAAATTGCCGAAACGAATTCTTTTCATTTAAAAAAAAAAAAAAAAAAAAAACTCATAAAATATTAAATTTCGATCGGTTAACAAACGAAACGAAACTGAAAAACAATTACTCAATTATTACCAATTAAAAAAAAAATAAAAATAAAAATTTTTCCAGGGCGGCCAATCGTAAAAAAAAAAATTAAACAAATTCGTTTCGTTTTCAAAACGAATTAAATAATAAAATTTAATAGAACGTGGAAAGAGTGTGAGTAAATCCCGATACACGATTTCAACTGAACAAAAAAAAAAATTTTTTTTTTTTTTTTTAAACCGGAAAATCCCAAACCGCAACATTTAAAACGCGGAAAATTTTGATACAAACAATAAACAACAAACGATCGTGGAACACCGCGACGAATTTTCATAAACTATTCTACTGACACGTTTTACGAAAAAAAAAAAACGTTTTTTAATTATGCCGACATTAACGTTCATTACCACGCCTTTTCTCGACTTTATATACGTAACTCCTCAATTTATTTACACTCGTTCGACAATTTTTAAAAGATTTAAATACCAACAAAAAGAGAGAGAAAGAGAGCCAAAAAAAGAGAGAGAGACAGAAATAGAGAGAGAGAGAGCCAAAAAAGAGAGAAAGAGAGTCAAAAAAAGAGAGAGAGAGAGAGAGAGAGAGATAGAAAAATGTTGTTTTGTTGCGTGAAAACGACTCACTTTCAGTTTAACAACAACAACAAAAACAAAAACATTGACAAAAAAAATTAATATTAATAATAATAACAATAAATTAAAATAATTTAAGGTCAAAGGTCGTCAAAACGTGCAATTTTCAATAGAAACCCAAAAACAAAGCCCCAAATATTAAAAAAAAAAAAATTATTATTATCATTATTTTTTTTCTTAATTCGAAATGTTAAAAGGGCGTCGCGCGCGCGAATTTCGACGATTTTTTTTTTCGATTCTTCTTCTTCTTCTTCTTATAGAAAAATAATAATAATAATAATAATAATAATAATAATCGCGTTTGTTCTACACGTGTTTTCCTTTTCCATCCAATTACGATCGTTAATCACGTAATTACGGTGTCAAAAAAAAAAAAAAATAATAATTTTTCGGTTACAACCAAAAGAAGAAGCAGAAGAAAAAGAAGGCACATTAAAAAATGAAAGAAAAGGAAAATAAATAAATTTATATTAAAAATTTTGATTGCCTCGAATGACGTGGAAGAAGAAAAAAAAAAAAAATAACGATTCCTCATCTGGTCAAAAAAAAAAAAAAAATCACGCCGGAAAATCTATCAACTCTCTCCCTATCTCTCTCTCTCTCTCACTCTTTATAAATCCGAATTCATCGTCTTTAATGTTTTTTTTGTCTCCCATCAAATGATTATTTTTCACCTTTTTCGGGGGGCATCGAAATCGTCACCGGAACCGTCGTTTTAAAACAAAAAAGAGGGACACATCATTAGCGTACGAAAAAAATGATGGCTCACTTAACGGCAAAAAAAAAAAAAAATGCGACGCCGTGACTCGCAAAAAAAAATTTTTTTTTTTTCTTCTTATTTTACGGTTAAAATAATTTGATGCCGTTGTTTAATATAAATTTCGTATTTGTTTTAAAAAACATCGTGTTGCCCCCCCACCACCCCACCCCCACTCCCACACCTCACCTCATCGTTGTTTGTTGTGACAATCGGTAAAGAGAGAGAGAGAGAGAGAGAAAAAAAAATCGTCACGATTTTAACAGTGAGTTCCACGTGATTTTCTTTTTTTTTTTTCATTCGCGTTTGTTTGTTTGTTTGTTTATTCGTTTGTCGTTTGTATTGTTTTTTTTCGCATAAGTCAAACAAAAAAAAAAAAACCAAAAAAATAATTAACTCTCTTGTCGTAAAAACAAATTTACATCATCTCTCTCTCTCTCTCTCTCTCTCTCTCTGTCTCAAAATCCAAAAGTGGAAGAATTCGATCGTGAATCGGAAAACGGAAAACATGTTAACCATTGTTTGTTTGTTTGTTTGTTTGTTTGTTTGTTTTTAAATGGATGCTAACTAAAAAGAGCAAAACAGGAAATGATTTAATCGCATTCGAGAAAAAAAAAAAAAAAAAAAAAAACAACGAAATCCCTTAAGAAACCAAAGCACTAATTTGCAAAGCAGTGATGAGCAAAACGAATGTCATTTGGACGATTTTCAACAATGGCAACAAACAAACAAACAAACAACAAAGAAAACATTTTGCAAATCTCCGCGAAAAAATTCTTTTTCCAGTTTATAAAACGCGTTCTTGTAATGCCGGGAGCATATTTTTCAAGGATGTTTTTTTTTTATTGAGGGACACGCACCTCCCTACCTCCTCTTCTCTCGTGTGCCAAAATATTTCCCATCATCGATAGAAAAGAGTGACGAAGAGAGTAGGAACGAGGTAATCATCATCGATACTCGGTATTCAATGGAAATCCATTCAAAATGGCGACATCGGAAATTTTCTTTTTTTTTTTTTTCATTCCACCGTAATTAATGACACACGTCAAAACGAGGGCATATTAATATTCATGTGCAAAAAAAACGAAAAACCAATCGACGACGACCGTTGTAAAACGATCGATTCTCGATTTTAAACGTGGCAGAAGCGATGGAAAAAAAAAAAAAAATTTAAACTGCTGCGGCAAACGATACAAACGGCAAACAGCAAAAAAAAAAAAAAAAACGGCGAAAATCGAAAACGAACGTAATCGAGAAACCTAATCATATTCGCGACACGACACTCGCGAATTTTTTATTATCATTATCATCATCATTATTATTATTACTACTACTTTTATTTAACTTTCAACTTCTCCCACACGGAATAAAAATCCGGTAATTTTATCCGTGTCAAAAGAAAAAAAAATTATTATTATCATTACTCACCGGTAAAACTTTTTTTTTTTTTTTTTTTTTTTTAGGAAAGAAAAAACCCAAAACAACAACAACAACAAGAAATTAAACGACCTTGTTTCCTTTTCCCTTTACTCCGCCATTTTGTTTTCCCCCTCTCCTCCTCCCCTCCTCTCTTCATTTTCCCTTTCGAAAAAACCAAAAAAAAAAAAAAAATCCAACTAATAAATAAATAAATAAATATTTTCATTTGACAACTAAAATAAAAAAAACAATAGTGGACCTTGCGATAACCCACGTGATTAAAGAATGATAATAATAATAATAATGATAATAATAATAATAATAACGATACCCGTAATTAATTCTCGAGTCATCGTGGAAGGAACTACGCGGACGCATACGAAAAAAAAAAAAAAAAAATGCATTTGTCAAAGGATGCAACACAACATAAACGATTTCGATCGTGAATACGCACATTTCTCTCATTCATTCATTCATTCATTCATTCGGGAGAAAGAGAGACGAAAGATTGAGAGAGAGAGAGAGAAAGAAAAACAAGTGCATGAAGAGGACTACCCACGATTCACCAATAGAAAGTTCATATAAATGATTTAGTGTGATGGAGGGCAACTGACCTCACGCTCGCTCGCTCGCTCGCGCGCGCGCGGCCTCACACAATACGATTTTATTTTTTCCCTTCGCAGGTGAACGAATCCCCCCCTCCCCCGAGTTGTTGTTTGTCGTTTGTTGTTGTTGTTGAATACGCAAAACGGAAAAAAAATGGTGGGATTACGGATGCCATTCGTTTTTTTCAGAAAAATTAACCAAATCTTCATCTTATCTCTTATTCCTCCTTAATCCCCAATAGTCGTTCGATTCCAAACAGACAGAAAACAATTGTGGTGAGATTAAGAAAAATTTAATCCAAGTTGGATTAAGAAATAAATAAATAAATAGACTTTTTTATTGCCAGGAAATTAACAAATTTCCCGAAATGCCAGAAAGAGAGAGAGAGAAAGAGAGAGAGAGAGAGAGAGAGGGAGATCGTAAAAAATAATCCGTTCGTAATTATGACGTCATTAACGCGTTATGTGAAAAAAAAAAGGCAAAACACCATCACTGGGGCGAAATCCGTTGCTGCCACGATAAAATTATTAAAAAAAAAAAAGGCTGAATAATTATTTTACTGCCACGCCATTTATCGATCGATTAATAATAATAATAATATTATTAAAACATTTCAACTTTTCAAACTGTTTCAAAACACGCGAAATAATTACACTTAAATTCGTTCGAAAATGTACCTTCGAGCCACAATTCTAGGTTCGATTGGTTCAAGGACGATTTTAAAAGCAGACGACGACATTTTAA
>NW_002987835.1:354508-364508 GCF_000006295.1 Pediculus humanus corporis | reverse complement strand
AATTTGTCCGTGTCGGGTAATGACCTTTTATTTCGTTAATAAAAAGTCGGTTACCACGAAACTCGGTTCGTTCCCCCACTACTACCTCCTCCTCCTCCTCCTACTACTACTACTACTACCTCTACTACTACTGACCCCTTTCATTCAAAAAGACATTCGACATTTTTTTTTTTTTTTATTAAAAAAATTTCTGCGACGTAAATAATTATTATATTAAATGCATGAATGAAATTAATAATAATAATAATAATGATAATAATAATAAAATGAAATCGCAATTCTCATTAAATTTAAAATAAAAATAAAAAAAAATCATTCTCTCATTCTCTCTCTCTCCCTCTCTCTCTTTCTTTCTTTCTTTCATTCCCCATCTCTCTCTTTCTCTCACTCGACTAATTCCGCGTAATTATTTTAATAATAATAATAATAATAATAATATTCTCTCACTGGACATTTTATGGTCGAACATTTTTTTTTTTTTTTTTTTTTTTTTTTTTTTTTTTACGTTTGACAATTATGGCGAATTCAAGTCAGGGAGACTTAATAATTTGTCTTTTTTTATATTTTTTTATTCATTTTCGACTTCCATTACTCTCGTATAATTTAAACGTGGCCGGCGGGCAAAAAGTGGTTTTAACAATTTTTTTTTTTTTTTTTTAAAGCAAGAGAAAAAAAATTATTTTCTCTTATTTTTCTTTTAATGCGAATTTCTCACAGCGTTTCTTCTTAGATGATTCGATAGATCGATCCATCGATCGATACCTCACGAGAAAAAAAAAAGAAAACAATCGATCGATCTATCGAAGTATGACGTGAAACTTTTTCTTGTTTTTTTACACACAATGAAAGTTACCTAGTTGCGTGTACCTAATGTTCCCTACATTTAAATCGCCTACGACTACCTTCGAATCCTATACAAATCCTCAGACAGCGTTCAGTACCTGAATTTTTTTTTGGAATTATTAATTAATTTTTAATTACTTTTAAAACCGGCAAAACAAAAACTTTAAAAAAGGTTCGCCCTCGCCCGATAACTCTTTTTACAAAAAAAAAAAAACTCATCAAAGATGAATGAATGAATGAATGAATGAATGACTTGTCGGTTTTCAGGTACGTGGCGCGTAGTAAAAAAACCTAAAAAAATTCAGCAACGATTAACTTATCGAATAAATGAAATTTTTTCTTTTTTTTTTTTTTTGTTCTCAATCATCATCATCATCATCACATTTGAATTATGAAAACGGAGAAAGTTTGACGTTCGTATATTGTTTAGGTTCGTCATTCTTAAACCTATCGAATTTTCTACACACACACACACACACACACAGTTCTAATATATCGAATTATATATCGAACGACTGATTATGACGTCACTCAATTTAAAAATAATAATAAAATTAATAATAGTTGTCAAATGACCCTCGAATTGATACCCTCGAGCTCTCCCATCGCGTTTTCCTTTTCCGGAAAACCTATGACAAGATTTCGGGATAAATTCAAAGCATGCGGGGAAAAGGGGGACGAGAAATTACAAAAAAAAGGAATGCGAAAACGGTAAAAGAAATTGAGACGAATGAAGGGGGAGTGGGGGGAGGGAAACGACCGCAAACAAAACGATGTCGGAAAGCAATAACTCTAATGAAGGTGATTACCATTATTATTACTATTATTATTATTATTATTATTTGTCCAAAAAAAGAAATACGGAAAATAAAATTTTTGCCCAAAGACTTTTACTAACGGTTTTTTAAAAATAAAATAAAAAATGATCACGTTCCTCATCATTCATCATTCATCATCATCATCATCATCATCATCGTGACATCTACTCCCGATTACGTCTCTTTCATCCCTAAGGATTCAAACCTACGCGGTGCTCATATAAAAGGTTGCAAAACTCTCGACTTTCGTACAAACGAAAGAGAAAGATAGATAGAGAGAGAGAGAGAGAGAGAGAGAGAGAGAGAGAGAAAATAAAAATTTCCTTTTTCGTAACGATTTCGATTTTTAACATTTCGTCAATTAATCAATTAATTAATTATTTCCGCCCTTGTGCGTGTACATGTGCGTGTGCGTGTGCGTGTACGTGTACGTGTGCGTGCATCGCGTGAACCAACAACAAATAATTACATTGAAAATTCTTCTTCTCTTTCGTCACCTCAATGGTTTCTGGTACGACTGGAATGACGACGTTTTCATTTACGGAAGAAAACAAACTACAAATCGTTTGTTAAATAAATAAATAAAAAATTTAAGAGAAAATTCCTTATTCATTTACCTTTTACGAGTTTGTTGTTGTAAATATAACAATAACAAACAAACAAACAAAAAACTAATAATAATTTTTCAAAGGCAAAAAACGCGCCGTTTGTCGACCACCTTCAACAACCACAACAACAACAACTACCAGTAGTAGTACAACCGAAAACTAATATATTTCTTAATAACGAAAGGAGAGAAGAAAAAAAAAAAAGAAAACGAGGCTGCAGTCGAATTTAAAAATATGTAACGCGAATTTAGAATTAACCTCGAGATCAAAGGTCATCACTCACACGCACACACACACACATCATCTACCAAAAAACAAACCAGGCAAGTTTAATACGGTTTCTCTTTCCCACTCACTCACTCTTTGCCTTTTTCTTTCATTTTATTTTCTCTCTCTCTCTCTCTCTCTGAGCTATTCAAATTTTTTTTGATTGCGAAACCTTTAAACGCTACCAAATACACGCATTCAAATAAATTGTCGCCATTTTGTAAAAATAAAATAATTAAAAAATTCCGAAGAAAATTTTTATTTGTCGCCATTTCCACACGAGAGCGCGTACGATCAAATCATTTAAAAAAAAACTCGTACGACAACCATCATCATCATCATCATCATTATTATACTATCGTCATCGCATTTTAAAATATTACGTAATAAAATAAAATAGAATAGAATAGAAAAAAAAAAAAAAAGAAAACATACAAACGCCATTAATAGATTTAATAATAATAATAATAATAATAATAATAATAATAATAATAATAATAATAATAATAATAATAATAATGATAAAAGAAACACACAACAATCTATTAGAAATCATCCGTTCCGAATTTTTGTGCGACAATTAACATGTCGAAACGTTAAACAAAAAAAGAAAAACGACGCATTTAAGGCGGAGAGAGGGGGCGGGAGGAAGGGAAGAAGAAACCCTCGAGGTAGGTACCGATATTAGAAGCAGATTAAGGTACGTACGAGAGAGATTAATAATAATAAACATGGCAGCCGCCGCCATTTTTAAATTTTTATATATGGATAAATACGTTAGGAAATAAATAAACTCGAAATTATTTTTTGAAAAAAAAAAAAAAATCGATACCATCAAAATATTACAGCATCTAGTTTAAAATGATGATGATGATGATATAAATGATAAAATTAGACGAGTTTTTTCCCCGCCCCCTTCCCCTTCCCTCCCTCCCTCCTCCCTCGTAAAACAGAAATCATCATCGATTTATTTATTATTAACAAGATATGACAAGATTAAAAATTATGTTCAACACGTGGTAGTAGTAGTAGTAGTAGTAGTGGTACTAGTAGCAGTAGAGGAATGAAAATGTTTTTTTTTTTCTAGATCATAGAGAAAATAAACATTTTAATCATGATTGTATTTGTAACGACGACTTAACAGTCATGATCAAATTTTTCACGAAACATATATACATATTTAACAGCGGCATTTACACGATGTCGTAATGTTTTCTTATGTTTTATTATCATTATCTTTTTAGGTTTCATACCGTTATCGAATTCATAGCAGTACACATACAAACTGACAATGATGACAGTTTGTAACAAAAACAAACCCGACCGAAAAAAAACAATAACAAAATGAAAACAATTACGTAAAACGGTGACAATGCGTGCGTGCGTGCGTGCGTGCGTGCAAGCATGCATACGACATTAATATTAAATACGCAGAATGACAAAAAAAAACAAAGTGAGTGGGGGGTGGAGGGGTGGGAAAGGGGGAGGAAAACAAAAAATTCTTTTAAAAGTGACCTCATCAACTCCGACGCTTTTCCACCTTAATATACAAACAAACAAAATGGCGACAGTCATGGAATTTTCAATTATTTTCAATTATTTTTTCTACATTACGTAATTTAAATATTAAAAAAAAAAAAGGAAGAAAAAAAACGTGGTCGTAACTACTACTACTACTACTACTACCACTATCACTAAGACAACTTCCACGTAGGAAATAAATAAATAAATTTAAAGAGTTTAGATATCGTTACATGTTGTGCAACGAATAACCTGCATTCACAAACACATTTTTCAAAATTAATAAAATAAAAAAAAAGTACATATATAGATATAAATAAATAAATAAATCAGACGGGAAATTTAATTTATTTATTGATAAATGTTGTTGTTGTCGTAAACTCGATTTGATATCCTCGTTAAATTAAATTCAAACCGGAAATTGTCGTCGGGCATTTTTTTTTTTATTTAAACGAATTTTTTTTCTTTTTCCTGGTGAAATTTATTTCTCTCTCTCTCTTTTTCTCTCACTTACACTCTCTCTCTCTCTTTTTTTCTCACTTACACTCCCTCTCTCTCTTTTTTTTAATTAAATGACTGATTGCAAATTTAAAAAAAAAAAAAAAAAAAAAAAAAAAAACGTTACGGAAAATGTACAATCATCGATAATTTAAACGATGCGTGTTAGTGATAACGATAATAAAGTTTCCATTTTGAGAAATGAAATATTAAAGAGGAAACAAGCCGTGATTGATGACGAGCCAAAAACGGAAAAGCATCCATAGAGTAAGAAGGACAGAAGAGAATAAGAAAAAAAACATTTCGGAATTCAATAACGATCGAAAAAAGCAAAAAAAAAAATTATTTACTCTATGACGTTTTGTACGAGAGCGAGACGCTCTCGAAACGTTACTTCCTGTCAGCAAACGAAAGGGTACAAAAAAAACCCTAACAACTTATTTTTAATGACGAATCGAAAACCGAAAAAAATCCACAGAGTAATAAAAGAATGGAAAGATGAAAAATCTAATAATTATCGAAACAAGAAAAAAAAAATTATTTACTCTATGACATTTTTTACGAGAGCGAGCTAAGTATAGAAAAACGATGGGCAGCATGTACCAATACAATAAATTTTTTTTTTTTTTTTTTTTTTTTTTTTTTTTTAAGGTGGGACTACTCATTCGTGACTCGGATTTAAGTAAACAAAGAACAAGAAGAAAAAGAAAAAGAAGAAGAAGAAGAAAAATTAATAAAAACACACACGACAAAAAAAAAAAAAATGTCATTTAAGTTTTATTATTTCGTCCTTCACCAAAAAAAAAAAAAAAAAAATACACGTACATAAATATATATTGACGTATTCGCTATATTAAATATTCATTATTATTATTATTATTATTATCATTATTAATTCTACATATTCAACGACAACAACAACAACAACAACTACAACGACATATTGACCGGGTTAAAATTTAAAATGCCACAGAATCGATCGACACACACACACACGAAAATTAATTTTTTATGTCTCTCTCTCTCTCTCTCTTTCCCTCCCCCCTCTCTCTCTCTTTTTTTTTTTTTTTAATAACAAAAAAATAAAATAAATTATTTAAAAAAAAAAAAAAAACTACTTTTCATTCTTAATCTTCGATGGTCAACCACAAAAACGACTTTTAAGCTTCTGTATCAAAAGTGTGACGTTTCATTTAATCACTTATTTATTTATTTATTTTCAGGTACGAATATTTCGATGGAAAGTTTTCATCGTCGTCGTCGTCTGCTTTCATCCCCCTTTCCCCCTTCTCTCACTCACTCACTCACTCGAGTACGTCGTCATGCGGTAAATGAGAAACTTGCGAAAATTTCGTTTTCGATTTTCCTAACGATTTTCCCGCCATTTTTTTTTTAAATACCTCCTGTCGCTTATCATTAATCAATCATTATTATCGTCACCTATGAATTTTTTTCTTTTAACTCGCGATCGATTTTATCCACGCGTTCTCACTCATAATAATAATAATAATAATAATAATAATAATAATAATAATAATAATAATAATAATAATAATAATAATTTCTCAGTCAGGTAATCGTACGGTAGACAGATAAAAAAAAAAACAAAAAAAAAAAAAAGTTTTCCACTTTATTTAGGTTATGCATATCGTTGTATAAACCTGATTTTACAAGGTCTTCTCTCTCTCACTCTTATCTATCGCTAACGAGTATTTAACCCGATGTTGTTTTTGTTAAAACCTTTCGTTTTAAACTCGCGTTTAGATAAAATTTAATTTTTCTTTTCTTTCCCGAAGAAGAACAGAGAGAGAAAGAGAGAGAGAAAATTCCTTTCCGATGTCATACCTAAATCGTCGTAGTAGTAGTTACGCAATTTATTACACATTGAATCCGCGTCCGGACAAACGCGGTTTTCGCTTACATAAATAATCCTTCTTTTCGATTCCATTTTTCTCGCGTGCGTACCTACCTACCTAACAACAATCGTTTAAACATTCAGCAATACCTGCAAACGCACAAACGCACGCACGCACACACTTCGGTTTATGTGCCAACTCTCAAGGTTTACTAATTGGTACGCTTTCAAAATATTAAAAAAAAATAAAATAATAATAATAAATAAATAAATAAAATTACAAATTATTATTATTATTATTATTATTATTATTATTATTACTGGGTAAGTAATAAATTACGTAATCAACCACTTGAAGGCAATGCCAAGGTTTCAGGTGTCACTCAATCAGTGCCTGTAATTTTTTCTCTCTTTCAATTTTCCTTTTTCTTCTATTATCATTATCATTATTATTATTATTATTACTATTTTCAATTCCGTTTTCGTTATTATTCGTTTCGACGGTCGTAAATAATTCAATTAACTTTCGGAAATCGATTTTTTTTTTTTTTTAATTTTTTTATTATCGAATTGACTCCGTGAGAGGCGACGATAATAAAAAATAAAAATAAAAATTACTTACTTAATAATAATAATAATAATAATAATAATAATGATACAAATAATAATAATAATAATAATAACGTAATATTAATAAATAAAAATTTTGCCGCCGTCATCGTAAACGACCTTTAAAAAAAAAATACTCGATTGTCAAAGCTTGGGAATTTTTTTTTTTCCCCAATCAAACTTGCTGAAATTTTAAATTTATTACATTATTATTATTATTATTATTGTTTTTGTTGTCATTAATACCTGAACCGATCACGTGTCTTATTATTATTATTATTATTATTATTTTTTAACGAACTACATAAATTACTTTTTGTGTGAGTAAAATAATCGTCATCAACAACCACCACCGCCTGTTCCAAAAAAAAAAATTTGCAAACAACATCTTCGCAAAAAACATTGCAGACGATATTTAAAAAAAAAAAATTAATATTAATGATGATAATGATAATAATAATACAAAACGACGCAGAAAAACAAAAACAAATGGCAAGCGTGATGCATGACGTAAAAAAAAAAAAAAAAAAAAAAAATATTTAGGTTTTCGAATTAATTTTCTATTAACGCTCGTGTAAGTAGATTGTAATGTTAATAATGATAATTCACAACACACACACACACACACACATCCTTCGCTTCGTTTCATTTGGTTTCAAAAAAAAAAAAAAAAAAAAAAAATGTTTTAACGGTTTTTTTTCCGAACAATAATCGATCTCGAACGCGTGTTCAACTAACCTATAAAATTTAAATCTCGATAACGAAATTATTCTCCGCGTCGACCAACGCTGACTATATGTACCCTTAAAGTACCCTAACTTAAAGAATGAATAAACCAAATCGACGCGGAAACGTTTACACGAAACTCTAGTGACACGATAAAAAAAAAAAAAAATTCAACGTGGCACAATCTACGTGACAATTAAAATCACATTTTTAACCTGCTTATTAAAAAATAAAACGAACGACAACGAAGACGACAACAAAACAACAACAAATAAAAAAAGAAAACGGAACACGACAATGTCGGCAGTTGAAATTGTTTGTTCGTTCGTTTGTGTGTTTGTTTGTTTGTTATGTAAACAAAATCATTTATAAGCATTTTTTTTTTTTCGGTCAAATTGCATTATTAACAACTTTTAATTATTACACGTTACTTTTTGTACGTACATTTCTCTCCATTTTCTTTTTCCCCCTTTTCTCCCTCGAAAACATCCCCTCCCTTCCTCCCTACCTCCTCCCCTCACGCGCACGCGCACACTTTCTCTCCGTTTCTTTTACAAAACCTGTCATTTTAATTTATTTATTTATTTTTAAAAAAATATTCCTCGATTAAGCTAAACTATTCTTTTAATGAAAACATAATTATTATCATTATTATTTAATTCAATCAACCGTAAAGTTCAGGGTTCTTGGGTCGATTACCATAACCGTTTTATGTTTGTCCTTTTTTTTTTTTTTTTTTATTTCATTTTAATTGCCATTTTTTTTTTTTTTTTTTTACATTAGCTAACCTTACCCGCGTGTTTCGCAAATCAAATTTGACCTCTTCGTTGGTTGACAATTTTTTTTTTTTTCGCGCTTGAGCGACCGAGTTTGTCGTTTTCGGTTTTCACAAAACAAACAAACAAACAAAAAATTTCGCGACGAATGATAACTCTCTACCCAAAAACCAAACGATCAAACAAACTGAGATATTAATTAAAATTAAAATTTCTTTCGTCAAATATCGGAACAAACGTTAAAAATGAACAAACAACAACCGAACACGCCCTTTCACGACTAAACACAACAACAACAACGATGATGATGATGATGATTTTTTTTTTTTTAGTTCCACGACAAAAATAAATTTCAATTTATTAAAAAAAAAAAAAAATCATTATTATTATTATTATTACTTTCTAATTATATTTACCGAATACGGTAGCCAAACATTCAAATTATTATTATTATTAACAACAACAACAACAACAAACAAAAACGAATCATTATCATGAATGAAATTGTCAAAAACAAAAAAACAAAACAATTCCCTAAATTTTCTAAACAAAAATTATTCATTCTCTCGACTTTCTTTTTTGTTACAGGTACGGGTACAGATACAGGTACAACAACAACAACAACCTTAACAATAAAAAAAAAAAAAAAACAAATCCCGAAAGAAACAAACGAAAGAATGAAAATTTTTCTTTTTTCTTTTCTTTTTTTTTTTTCTAATAAATTAACTTCACGGTTGATTTTTATACGTGTCCGATTTTCAACGACAACAACAACCAACAACAACCAACAACCAACAACCGTGAATTAAAATTAGAATTAAAATTAAAAAAAAAAAAATTCATTAAACCAAAAATATAATTTATCATTTTCCTACTAGAGAAGAGCGTGTCTGTCATACGGTTTTTTTTTTTTTTTTGATTTTCTTAGCGACGGGTCAAACGCACACGCACACGCACACGCACGCACGCACTCACACACGCACATACAACAACAACAAACAATTTTTTTTTTTTTAAATTTTTCTTACGGATTATTATCATTATTAATATAAATAAATAAATAAAAATCTAGTTGATCAACATTCTTCGATTAAGGTGCGACAGTCTAACCAACCAAGGACGACAACAGGTTCCTTCTTTAATAATAATAATGATAATAACATAATTCTCACAGTTCACCTTCGAAAAGTGGTGGCAACATAAGGAAAAAAAAAAAAATTTAAAGTTGAAGAAAACGGAACGGAAATTTTTTTTTTTTAATTTAAAGCCCCCCCACACCTCACGCGCCCCCTTCTCGTACCTGCCCTCCCCTCCCCCCTCCCAACCATCGAGAGGAGAAAAAAAATTATTATCGTTTGATAAACGAGAGTTAACGGATAAAAACTCGCCTACTTTTTTTTCGGTTACACTCAAATTGTAAATATTATCAAAGGCTTTTTATATATTAGAAATTAAACGTTATCGTAACCCGAATGAACT